>NW_028261384.1:115643066-115819733 GCF_051295495.1 Thamnophis sirtalis
GGACTATCTGTACTGAGGTATGAGAGAGAAAGAGAGAGAGAGAGAAAGAGAGAGAGAGAGAGAGAGAGAAAGAGAGAGAGAGAGAGAGAGATTGAGTTGGGCTTCCACACGCTAAGAAATTGCACCAGGTTTGTAATAGATTTAGTGCAATGTTCTGATCAGAAAGCTAATGCCTCTCTGTTACACACTGAATATGTAAACGCATGATCATCTGATAATAGGAGCATGCTTTGTAGAGTATCCCTGGGATGACTGTAATGACTTACTACCTGCATGCAAACATACAAAAGCATTACATACTATATACCATGTCATATAGGTCTGCAAAATGCACACTGGTATATGGGATGATATACTTTACATGTAGACCATGCATACATGTGTACATGTATACCTTGAATCGTCCAGTTCCAATTCACAACAGTCTGCAGTAGGTATTCTGAAGTGCTGCAGATAGGCTATACAAGCACAACAATGGATCTCCTGGTATTCATTTGTATTGGTCTAGATCAGCCTTCTACTATTTGGTGGTCTTCAAATGTATAAGATAAAAACTTTCATAATTCCCAGACAGCATGAGTAGTTTAGTAGTAGTTTAGCTAAAGAATATCAGGTTGGAGTTGGATAGGTGTATGGATAGAATGGATGGATAGACAGACCAATATCCAACAAACATACATACTATACTATATTTTCATAATATAATGTATGTACCTCAGAATAGCATCTGTGGGCTGTGTGTTCTCCACTACTTTCTTTTAATGGAAGGGAGTATAGAAGTGTTTTTAATAAAATAAATATTAAAAAAAAAACAAATTCCATGCATATTAACAGTAACATATACATTGTACCAGGGCTTTTCAAACTGAATTCTGTTTGAATTTGATGGGGTTTCCTGAGAAACTATGGGGGGGGGGGGAACCTCAACTAACTTGAATATAGAAAGTTGCATAAATAAATTCTAGGCACCAACTTTATTTTATTGGTAATGTTTATCCCTAGAGTTTTGCCTTTTGATTAGGGATTCCAATGTTTTTTAGCAGATTCTACAGCCTGAAAAAAAATTGAACTCCCCCTCCCCTCCCACCCTCAGTTATATGACTCATGTGTCAGCAGGTTTAACCTGGAACATATATTTAAATTATGTTTCACATATTCCTTCATCAAATAGCATATTAATTACATGCATTACATTAATATTATGAATCTACTTACAATGATTTGACCCTCACATGCACCATCTGGAATAAACTCCCATTTAATTCAGATCATGCTACCAAGAGCCTGTTGTGAGTTATAACCAATGAATCTCCAAAATTCTCACTGGGAAAGACCAGGCATCCTTAGGCCTCCTCACTCCGTCCCAGAACCAACACCATTTTCAGAGCAGCTACAATGAATCATGGCCTTTTCTCACTGTGATTAGCACAATGAAATGTTCCTTCCATTGGGAGGAGGTGTATGGAGACAAAAGTATGGGGCCCTGTGATGTAGGATGAGGGCCCCGTGGGGCCAATGGGATGGCAAGCAAGGCAGGAGATGTGAGAGGCTTTGAGAGGCCCAGAGTAGGCCACATGTGAGTTAGGAAAGTACTGCATTGCAGGCCTTGGCTTGCGCTAGGCCTCCCAGGGCTTCCCCTACCTCTGAGTAACCCAGGCTCCATTTAACGACCACATCAGAAAAAAGGGTGGAGGTTGTTAAGCAGAACTATCACATGATTGCTTCAGACACTCAGATAGATAGATAGATAGATAGATAGATAGATAGATAGATAGATAGATAGATAGATAGATAGATAGATGATAGATAGATAGATAGATAGATAGATAGATAGATAGATAGATAGATAGATAGATAGATAGATAGATAGATAGATAGATATCTCGAGTTACCTTATTGTAAGATAGGCAACCAATACATTTTATAAATAAAAAATAAATGTGTAATGACTTTCCTGTATGAGATATGCAAAATACTTCAGTCATAACATGTTCTAGTCCCATGCATCTCCTATATTGTCATATGAAGCAAGTGTGGCTGAATGGTTTTTTTCTGTGTTGCACAATCGGCTGTGAGTTGTGTAGCAAGCATGAAAGTAGTGACACTTAGGTTCTTCTACAAGGGGAAAAACAGGTTTTTAGGAGAGGGGACAGAATGGAAAGTCATGGCAGGAATTGCTTTGGCAGCAAAAGGGTTTTTCAGATTAAATTCCTCCTCCTCTATTCTATCTGTGATCCCTATAATTATCGGCCTCTCTTTCTTGAGGATAAGTGCATTTTTTGGAAACATTTTTTGCAAAGTTTTTTCCCCTTTTCTTATGCAGGATATGCCCTTTATTTTTTTCTCCCTGCATTTTATATATTTTGGAATGTTTGGGGCTGAGAGGGAATTATATAGATGCCAAACAGAATTATAAATCAGATGAATTAGGGAAAATCAGTGTTTGGGAATATTTTGAATAGCTTTTTTTCTGGCATTCTACTTTTGGATGAAGATGGATCTTATTTGGAGGAACCATTCGCATCTGGAACAGTTACAACTACATTCCAGAGTTGCCCAGAAGTGGGAAGTTAAAAATTAAAAAAAATCAAGATGGTAGCCAGAATTGTATGATTGAAGCCCCATCTCTTTTTCACATATGCTGAAAGAAACTTAAAAGGGGCAAGGTTTCAATTCACATGTTTGTGGCCACCCTGTTGATTTTTTGACACTCCTCCCCCTGGGGACACCTTTGATGGATCTCAGATTGATAAAACAAAGGAGAGGGCTTTGTACTCCTGAGTTCTGCTTACTCAGAACAGATTGTCCTTTGAAAATAGGAAAAGCTAAGGGGAAAATGACATCTCTGCTGCTCACCCCTCTAACAATGCTGTGAGAGCCTGTAGGACAGTCCTTTTCAAACTTGGTCATTTTAAAATGCATGAACTTCAACTCCCAGAATTCCCCAGCCAACAAGGAATTTTGGAAGTTGAAGTACAAACATCTTGAAAGCAGCCAAAGTTGAGAAATGCTACTATAAGGTGTAATTTCTGAAGTTCTGGACCAAAGCCAGGAAAATCAGAGCTAATAGTTTTCAATTCATGTGGAGAGCATGGGGCAGCCCATTTCCAAATTTGCTATCCCAGAGTTCTCCCCTTGATGGTAATGATAGCAGCCAGACAACCCAGGCCCAGTAGGATTGTGAGGTTGGATGAGAAATTAATTTATGGCGCTACTGGGAAGGAAGGAAGAATTCATTTGAAGCCCAGATGAAACAATGAATACCAGCCTCATCACTGATCACTAGATAATTACAAATATTGTTTTGATTTAAATAATTATTTACTTAAGGGTTTTTTTTTAACTCAATTATTATACAGTTCAAAGTTGAGCTTTGTATTGAATATGGCATGGGTTTGTCATGGTTGGTGATTTGAGATGCAGGCTAAGGTCTAAAGTGAAGGAATCGGGGCATTTCCAGACATTGTTTTCAGTGGGCAATTATTCTGCCTTATTCATAGCATTTTAAAGAAACAGAAATCCAGATGACCCTGTTTTCTATAGGTAAATATCTACTTTAAAAAAAACACTGAAAAAATAATGAAAGAGAAGATGGAATGGTTGCACTAATGCTTTTGACTGGCTTTAGTAGGTCACTCCACTGGAAATATCTTCAACCAGATTTAGCAGTTTTATATAGCTAGTTAGCTGTTGTATCTGCTGATCTAGGAACTTCCCTATAACTGTCTAGATAGCGGTATGGAAGTACTGAAACAGCATCAAGTTTGGTTTTAGAAGGCCCCAATCCGCACAGCCATTGTTGAGAATTTCAGGGATAGAAATCCACTCACTTATAGTGTGCCAAAGTTGGGAATAGACACTAGTATTCAGGGGTGATTTTATAAACCATAAACCGACATTCCTCAACAACCACCTTCCAATTGTGTTGAGAATCAACTTCTAAAGCATGCCAAATTGTGGGAAGACTGCTCTAAACCTCCACAACGTGTGACTTAATATAAGTAAAAAGCTGTTTTAATTAAAACAAAATAAAATCAGAGTGCCCCAGTTTGGACCATAAAGCCAGCATCTCTGCAGCTGATGAAGAATTGGGAATGGAGGAGAAAAAGCTGCTGCTTCAGAAATCATGATTATGAAACCACAGATTTTTTAAATGCAGCCAACATTGGGGTAAATGGAGCAGATCTGAATCAGTGTAAAGTTATCAGTGAAGCATAGCAGAAAGTAGCTTTTTCCCCTCTGTATGCTATTGAGATTGCCTGACAGAGTGCCTTTAAGTCTTAACCGGACATGTGTTTTGTTCATTCATTCACTTCTCTCGTCTCTCTTTTTCCTTCCTGACAGCACTCCCCACAGGCTATGAGAAGTCCCACAGCCTGAACAGCATTGCTGGTCTACCTCCATCTCCAGCACCCCCTTCCTTTGGCTCACCTGGTTCCGTCCGACGTCCTCGCTCGCCCATTCCTTCCATACTCTAGAGACACACCAGGAATGCTTGGGGTTAGCTTGTATGTTTGTTTCTTTAAAAAAAAAGAAGAAGGAAAAGGAAAAAGAAAAGGTAATGCCAAAAAATAGGGGGGCAGAGTTAAAGGCAAAGAAAACACTCTCTGCCAAATGCATTGGAACACACGAAATGCGGGAGACACCCATAGAGGTGGTGTTGCACTAAATTTGCACTTTCTGGAGCATCCATGAGAATTCTGAGGCCCGAAGCCTTCGATCCCCGTAGCTTTGAATCAGGAGTACAGCTTAAGCATCTACTGCGGGAGGAAGGGTAAGGGATGGTTTGCTCTGAAAATCCAAACACTCAAAAAGCAGGAGAGGAGATGTGTCAAGGACAAACATTGCAGGAAAGAGCCCAAGGCCCTCCTGTCTGGATTCTCTGCATCCTTCCCTTCATCCACCTTACCAGACTGCACAGTATTTCTCTGACCCTGGCTTTGCAGTTTCTCTCTGTTTAATGCTCTTTCCCTTTTCATCATCTTACTCAGGACTTTAATGAGCCATAGAGCCTTCCTTCCTTCCTTTCCTTCTGTTTTGTGTCTCTCGGTCTGCACCTTGTTATCTACGTTTGATTTCTCTTTCCTTCCTATCTATCTCTGAACTTTTCCCATAGAAATATCTATCTCTCTGTTAAATCTTCCCTCACAAACGACATGTTTCCAGTCTTTCTACCTGTCTCTCCCTTAACTTTCCTTATTTCCTTAATGAGCGGTTCTGGTTCTTTAAACACATGGACCCTCCACCGTTCCTCTGAAGAAGGCCATCCACTCATCTGCCTTGGGTCTTCTGTCTTTCCTTGGAATTGTTCTTCTGTTCTGTGCATGGATCTTCCATCAATCACAAGCAATAAGGTCAGACTCTCCCTTCTGCCTGGATGCATGATAACGACTTTCCTATGATGTAGATAATCCAAGAATAACCAAGTTCCCACAGATGAAACAGCTGAGGGTAAGCGCAGAGACCAGGATGGAGTCTGGGAGAAGGCAACTTCAACATCTGACTAGGTTTGAAGGAGAAGCTAGAGAACCATCCTCCTTCTTTTGCCTCTCTCTCCTTTCTTCTCTTTTGTTTGTCTCTTTTTCCACACACAGAAAAAGACAACGGAGCACTACTTGTTGAGGTGGGTGCTTTCACTGTGATTTTTTTCCTGTTTCCATCCAAAGTTGAGATGGGATGCTCTTTTGATCTGATTGCAAAAAAAAAAGAGTGGGGAAAACAAAGAGATATGAGAACAACAACCAAGAGAACGCAGGAAAAAGAAATCTATTTTTCAACTGAAAAAGAATAACCGCAGGATCAGAAAATTTATTGGCAACTGCACAGGGAAAGATATTTCCCTATGTTTCTTCTGGAACAAGAAAATATAGGACATGTCACTGAGCACTTGAGTATGGGACACCTGGTTTTTTCAAAGCAATGCTGCTGATACAGACAAACGTAAGGAATAGCACCACCGAGCTAAACTATTTAGAATCTGCATTTTCCAAGCCAGCATGTATTTGCATGTAATACTGTAAGCGACAATATTTAATGTTATATGCAAAAGCAAATGAAAAAAAAAATGACAAAAAAGAACTACAAAAAAGCAAAAAGAGGTATATTTTCCTTCAGGACTTGCAATCCCCTGCAACAACAAACATCACCAAATTTAGCAAGTACCCCCTCCCCCTGACCTGTTTCCATCCTGCAAGGGGGTAAGAAGCACTGCACATTGTAGGAGGTGGATGTATCCTAAAGGGCTTTTTCCTTCCCTGGGCATGTATCACGGATGGCGATAAGAGCGAGCCCTTTGTCCTAGAGCAAAACCCAAGAGCTTCTTGTTTGTTAAGAAAATGTTCATATGATGTGAAATAATGCAAGGGGGAAGAGTAGCTTATACTCATTGCTAATTCAAGTAGTAAATTCCAGAGGAAAAGACAAGTACGAGGGCAGCAAGGCTGGCGTTTTATTATGTGGACATTGAGGAAGTAGCTTGGCGGGAATATAAAAGGCAGGAATTTGGTCAAGCTGGGAATAAGACATTGAGAAATGCTGTACTACAATCCCTTGTATATATAAAGGTGTTACCTTTAGCTGATATATATTTTAGCACAGGAATTCTGTTTCATCAGAGTGGTGTAATACTCCAAGCGGCGTGTTCCTTTTGTAGATGTTATCTTATTGGAGGCTACCAATCTTCAGTGCCTCAGCTTCCATTCAAAACCTGTTTTCCTAGCAATTAATTGTAGGAGAAAAATTAAGCACCTCAACGTGGTTCAAAACTATACACAACCAGTCTGGTTACCTTTTTTTTTTTTTTTTTTAGTGAGTGATAAGATTTGCAGATTTGCACAGCTCAAGTTTTCCAATGAATGCACTTTTGAGGAATGCAAAATACCATGTTTTGCAAGATGCTCAGGACCGAAGAGGGAACTGTTAGCAGCATGTTAGTTTCTTGAAGTTTTTAAAAAGAATTTCTTAAGTCTACCCATCCTGTGGGCATAGTTCTGGAGTTGACTGTACCAACAACATATGTCACTGGCAGATTGATTACTTTGGCAGCAAAATATATCTGGCATGTTATCAGAGTGTGAATTAAGTGGGGAGATTTGTAACTGGAGCAACATGGATCATTCCATAGGCAGTCTAAAAATGTAGCTTTCTAAGGCCAAATATCACAAGTAGCTGAAGCAATAGTTGTCCCACTATCATGTATTGTTCTGTTGCCTCTTGTTGGCAGGCTTTTCATTGACAAGCTACAAGCAATGAATGGCACAAACCAAGCTATTCTGTGAAATATGGTCAGTCAGCAGTGATCTGACTGTTTTATGTTATTGGTCCATGTAAAGTCTGTGAGCATGACTAAATGCATCACACCAACTTCAGTATCTAAATGGCTTCTTAGCAAAGGAATAGGTATCTCCATTAAGTAATTTTCTTTATGACCTTATGGTTAAAATAACCAGCACCAGTTACATACTGGTGATATTAGATACATATCATTATGCTGGGTGGGTGTTCAATGCCAGAGAGCTAAAAAAAATATCTGAAGGACCCTCTAGAAGCATTTCTAGTATAGATTTGGTTGGTTGGTTGGTTGGTTATATTGATGATCTGCCTTTCCTTCTCTTCCATAGCATTTCCAAACACCCTACAAAAATGCGATGGTACAATTTGTAATATTCAGTAGAAAAAATAATTAAAACATAAATTGCTTTTCTTTTTTGTTAGTTGTATTAGAAAAAATATATTGTTTAGTTTAGACTAGCATTTTTTTTAAACTTGGCTATTTTAAGATGGTTAAGATGCTGACTCCCTAGTCAGCAAATCTGGCAGTTGAGGTCCATATTTAGTAAAGTTGTCTAGTTTGAAAACACTGACTTAGAAGACCATGGGTATCTAAACTGATTTTTCTCTCTAGCTAATGGCTACTACATATTAATAGATCAAAGGAACTAACATAGTAAACAGTTGAGATAAAACAATATAGACTTTTCTGACATGCCATCAGATCAAAAGAATTCATGATCTAGATCCATTATTTCAATTGACAGTTGAAAAGGCCTTGTTTTCTTGAAATATTTGTCCTAATGCCCAATCTACATCTGCACTTGTAAAAAAAAAAAGTGCTAGTCTTCACTATCAGAGTGGCAAATGGTTGAATAAAACAAGGATGATTAAAAAAAACTAAAAGTAAAAAGAGGAAAGATTGAAATATTTATGGACAGAAAATAAATGGAGACAAAAAAAGTATTTGAGTAATACTGTCTCTGCTTAGTGAGATAACAAACACATAGATTCTTTTTTTCTCCTTTTTTATTGTTTCATAATACAAATGTGGAAATCTTTAACCTACCTTCCTTCCTTCCTCCCCTCCCCTTCCCTTCCTTCCTTCCTTTTTTTCTGTGAACTAGTCTCTATGGAGCAAAAGTTCTTAAATTAGTGTAGAGATGGAAATAAAAGTATATTTTGGGTTATGAAGCTATGTTTGTATGAGTGAAAAGAATAGCTAGTGTCTTTTCTTAGTCTATTTTTTTAAATTGTTCCCATTGACAATATTTTTTGACTGGTCAGATTTATGGAAGGGTTTACAATATAGTCATGGTTGCTACATTTGTGTGGGTATGGTGTTTTTATAACAATAAAATTGGTCTCCAATAGATATGAAGAATATCTGGAATTGATTCTGGATTGAAATAATTTAATATATATGAGATGCAGTGACAATTGAATGAATATCCATTAGATTCAAATGGAATAAAAACTGTTTCACTTTGCTTTGCAAATTTATAGTTGCAAAATCTTTAGGCTTGTTCGCTGATTTCCTTTCCTTTTCCTGCACATGAGGACCTCTTTAACCCACTTTTTGAAACTAACTATGGATCCCCATTATATCTCAACTTGTAAATCACAGTTGTTCTTGATAGACTTTGTTAAAAGCCTTCAGATCAATTTAGATGTGTGATAGGAAATTGTGGTTTGTTCCAAAACACGGGATCAGAGCTCCCAGAATTTACAATGCAGAATGAGGAAGAGAAATGATGCAAATCTCATTGTACACAAAATATTTTGTCATTACAACTGAATCAAGCAGGATTTTATTGAAATAAATATTTTTTAGTGTATTTTGATAGCTTAGATAGATAAGGCTGCAGTTTCTACATAAGTAAGAAAACACTAAATACAGTCTTTCAGTTTCTACAATTTGTTCTTCATCCATAAAGTTATTATTCCTAGATGTAATGTATGTCAATTAATGTAGCATAATACCATAATTAAATTAGCTAAGATTTTTGGTAGAAATAGTTATTACTGTATTTTTAAACTCCCGCCACAATTTCTATTTCAGCATAATTAGAATCAAGAAATAATAAAACAATAAAATTAAATTAATTGCCCAACATAGTATATTAAAATCCCTCAATTAAGAAAAGTTATATGGCCAATTGAAACAATATTGTCCTGAAAGACAATAAAGATGAAAAGCATTTTAGTATGTTGATGAAATAACCAAAAAAAATCCTGCCACATGTATTCATTTCTCTGCTGCACATCCCCTAAATTACATGATTTCACAGGAAACTATATCACTGAGTTAATCCAAAGTAATTAATACTTTAATCATAATTTGATTTAATTAATCAAAAGTCAGTTCCAAAGCCCTCTATATTTGAAGGCTGCAAGTGATATTATATGTCACCAAAATGTCATGCCAATAGCAAGCACATTTTAATTAAAAAATTTGATCCTAATATAACCAATTAAAGACTCCACTTCCTTGTTTTTGTAGTCTAGGATGCTTGTTAAGAAACACACACACACAAACACAAACGTGTGTGTGTGTCTGTATGTGTGTGTGTGTGTGAAGAATTCCCCAGCCAGCCAGAATTCTGAGAATTGAAATCCACACATCTTCAAGCAGCCAAGGTTCAGAAACACTGCTCCAGAGAATTTAGAATTAGGTTCCCAAAAGAATGCAACTAGATTGAGATAAATATGGCTGCACCTCTGTTTACCAAGAAAATTGGAGTTTGAAGGAGCCAGACTGTCTTTTTCTTCTAGCAGAAAAAGAGGGTTTGTGTCTTCCAGTACAGCTAAAAACATCACAAAAATTGTTCTGGCAATGAAAATTGCCCTTAAAATCCATGGAGGTTTTCTCACAATATTAAATACCAGCAATGACATATAAAACCTAGGTTATACTGAGGCTATAAACTATGTCTATAGCATTCCCTTTTAGACTCTTTAGGGCACCGTAAAAAAAAAAAGAACAAAGAAGGTTTAGCACCCAAAAGAACTAAAGCAGAATTCCTAGCCAACTACATTTTGTGCATCTTAGATTTCTATTTGCAGGGGAAATGTTTGAAACGTTTTTTTCCTGTAAAAAGTAATTCTGTAGCACAAAATCAACACTGATGAAACTACCCAAAATTGGATTTGATGCTAAGAAATGAGACAATTTGCTCTGAAACGTTTCTTTTTCATTAAAGATTTATGTGTCCATACAAAAAGAGAAGGGGGGAAAAAACCCCTTCAGCAGTCCACCACATCTAGTCAAACATACCCATCTTACATACTATGCAAATATTTTTGTGGGTGCCTGTTTGAGCTCACCCCCTCCCCAGACTTGCACAGTTCAAAGGATGGAAGCTCTTTATGCAATGATTTCTATGCAAAATAAACAAAATAAAAATATTTAAAAGTGGCTGGATTCAAGAGGGCAGTTGGGAGCATAGGAAAAACATGGAAAGGATGAATTAATGCAGATGACTATTTTTTTTTTTTTAAAAAAGGTTTCCTTTTGTGGTGCATATTCCACCAATCTGCTTCCAAAATGGGGACAGTTCAGCTGGTCATATTGACCTATATATCTCTTTGAAGGATATGTCGTTTTGTATGTATATTATAGTTAGATTGTGAATGAAGAAGCTTTAAATTTAAGAAAGGGGTGGTCTTGACAAAAGCTGTGATTGGATGCAGTACTATCTAATATGTACTGTAAAATAAATGCATTAAGTGAACACTTATAGGATTGCATATTGTCTATTTTTTCCTTTTCCATTAATATGACCATTTTGTCTTCTCGTTATCTGGATGTTCTGAATGACTAAGAATAAAAGACATGCCAGTGGGCTTTCTAAACCAGAGATTCCAATAGCAAAGGCTTATGTACAGATCATGTTTGCATTGATTGTAGATTTTCTACCAAGAGTTCTTCTGCCTTTAAAATCTGGATGCAGAAGAGGATGGGGCAGGCTCCTTTAGGATTTCTACTCTGTTGGAATTTAAATCCCAACACAATCCCCTTCCCACCCCATTTAGTAGGGTCAAAGTACAACTTCCTTTAGCAAGAGTTTCATTTATTTTAATTGCTTTCATTTGTATACTTTGATTTGGCTGGTTTGTCAGAGTTGATTGACGTTGATTGAGTTTGCATAGGACAGTTTGTGTGACACAGTTCTCCTGGATTGTACCATTTCAAAAGATGGGTTGGTGGAAAGGATGTTCCCCAGGCTTGTAAATTGCTAACCTCTCTGGCTTGAACAACATGGTCAGGGCAGGGGAATTTTGGAAATAGATTAAAATAAGTCCTTGATTTTTTCCTGATTATATTAGTAATATGCATGAGAATCTTAGCTAATAATATTTGTTAGGGCTTAGTAACCTGTCTGAATTTGATCTGTGTATTTGAATTCAAGCCCATATTATAAACTATTGTTTGTAGAAAACTAGCAAGTCAGGTAAATAAACTAATCTATAAGCTTGACATTGGAAAGACAAAGTTCTTACTGCAGTCAAGAATTCTGTAGCCCTCTTTGCATTCAGAACAGGGATTGGCCCAAGAGAGTCATAATATCTGTCTTTTACAAGTAAATAATTGGCTCTGAATATGAATCTTGAGATTACATATTTGTAGAATTGATATGGGTGAATCATAGTACCATTTAAAGATCAATATCACTTTCTCTTATGTCATTTCTTTTCACTCTTCCTTTGCAGTATTTTCTTCCTTCACAAGATGAAAAAACACCTATTTTGAATGAAAAATTATGTTAGCAACATAAACATTGCCTTGCTTTTCCATTTCAGATATTGTCATTGGAATAATGTTCTTGCTTGTGGTTTTTGTTGTTGTTGTTGTGTTCTTGAGAAGTTATTGGTCACATATGTCCATAGAAACATTTTGAGCCTTCTCAAAATGTTTGGATGTCTTTTAAATGAGGACACTTGTGGTTGCTTAATTCACTATCACTGAGGCTGAATTTTCATTTAAAAAAAACTAATTATATCATGTCTATTTGCAAGAAATGAAGCCAGGTTTGAGAGATTTTTTTTAACTATTCCAAATCATGGGGGGGGGGAGGAGAAACTTTTCAAAAGGAAATAATCTGGAAATGTTAAATATCAGTTATATTTTTCATGTGCGAAATACTGATATCACCTCTGACCCTCTACTACAATAGAAACATACATTTGAATTCAAATATAAGCACAAAGTAAAAAAATCATGAACTTTCTAAGTGCTTTTTCTGAGGTGTTTAGAAAATCAGTGAGTTAAATGACAGAAGCAGTTTTAATAAACCATTTTTAAACTTGCCACATCATGCTAATTTTTCCATTTTTCATCTACAAGAGACTCATTGCTGTTACAAAAATTTGCAGTTACAAATGAAGAAGATTGGATATTTAAGAATATGAAGGATGTCGCCATTCATTTGAAGAAAGCCTTGCAAGCATTTTCTCCATCCTTTTGGTTTAGAGAAAAGATGTAAGGGGGAGTGGGATGAGGAAAACTGGAATAGTACTAATGAATGAATTAGGAGGGGGTTCCAGTTATAGTGGATCTTCAGAGAAATATGCTACTATGAATTCACAATGTTTAAATCATGGATTTAATTGTACTTTGAAAAGGAGTGAATGTTCAACCTGTGCAATTTAATTTCTACTTGGATATCTGTGTAAGCAGTGGTGGGATTCAGCCAGTTCACACCTATTCGGGAGAACCGGTTGTTAACTTTCTAAGCAGTTGGGAGAACCGGTTGTTGGAAGAAATCTCATTTTGTTTTTTTCCACTTTACAGGGCTAATCCTGTAAGGAAGGCAGGAAGGAAACATTCTGGTGTTATTTCTAGCCTAATCTTAATTGCCCTGCTTACAGAAACTGCCTCTCCGGTTAACCCTTGTTACACTGTAACAGCTAAGGCGAAGCACCCATCGACATGAGTGACGTTGAGTTGGCACGCCTACCCAGTCACATGACCACTGAGCCACGTCTACCCAACTGGTCATTAGAGCAGAGAATTCAAAATTATTTGAATCCCACCACTGTGTGTAAGTGCTTGTAATTACTGACATATCAACCATATGTTTGTGAACTGCCTTTCACTTATGAATGCATAAGTCTTCTTTTTGATCAGAGTTTGTTGCTGTTGCTTCAGAATCTCATAAATAATTCCTCTGTATAAGTACAGAGTGCACTAATAAGAATTGCCAATTTCACGATTCTCCTTTTTCTTATAAAAAAGGGAAGTACAACCTATATTGGGTAGGCAACCATGGGCCATTTACAAACCAGGGATTTCAATTCCCCAAATTCCTGAACCAGCCAGGAATTCTGGGAGTTAAAATCCACAGGTTGTAAAGGGGCCATAGTTGCCCATCCCTCTCCTATATGATGAACCTGTAAGTTGTAAGGTTGGACAATCTGGCTGAAGTAATTATGTTTGGGTATATGCAGATCTTTTAAGTCTGGAAGAATGTCAGTTTTCTCCCCAGGCTCCAATTTAAGATAAATACCTAGAAAGTGTGTGTCATATTGAACATACAGAAAATGACAGCGACAGATTTTCCCCTTTTTACATAGATGGATAAATAAATGGGGAAGTAGCTAAAGTCTGAGCCAGAGTGAAAGCAGATGTCATTTTCTAGAAATTTGTCCTATTCCAAATTATGATTGCAAGAACAGAAATTTGCAAGGGAAATGCATTCTACACACATTCAGAGGTATTCTTTATTCCAGTGATCTTGCAAGAGAATAAAGAATTGGATTTAAAAATAGAGAAGCACCTACTTAGGCAAAATAGAGCTCCAGGAAAGCCCTCGTGTGAGTTGTTTACATTCCTTTGTCCATTTTTATCCTCAAAAATCATCAGATAGTCAGTCTGAAAACAGCCTAACGGTTGAAGCCTAGAACTTTGATCTTTGAACGATATTTCCTCCAGTCGAAAACTTCTGGAAGAACCAATCCAATCCAAAATTTATTTTTTCCACTTGAACTTCTTTTTATTTTCACCAGAGATAATGTTCAAACCAAGAGATGCCCTTCACAGTCACTGATGTAACCCATGGTCCTCTTGCACAATCTTTCATTCACACGTAGCGTTCAGATGGCATTGCAGCTGTTAAATGGGATGATAATGTAAGGTGGGTACTAATGGATCTGTCCATGCATATTTGGATCTTCCACAGGTCTGCATTTTCCAGCTAGCACTTTATGGCTCAATATCTCTGAATCCATGCATTTCTAGCCATTTCCCACCCAGTCGAAAATCTGTTGGTGTTGAAGCAGGAAGAATTGTAGTGATCTTTATTGTATGCTTGAATGTGCTGCCAGAGAAAAGGGGCGCCAGCTAACTGATAACATGTAAGGTAAAATCAAGCCTTCTAGGGTGCAATAGCTGGCCATGAATGACTAAATTTTCCATACAAATCAATATTTATGAATGTCTTAGATGTATATGTCATCTGAGAATGGAAGTGTTTTGCTAAATTCCATCCCTTTGTAGCCAGATTAGCCCTAGCTTTCATTTTACCTGATGGGTAACATTTACGCCTAGTACTGTAGTAAATTAAAGTCACAACCAGAATCTGTACATGTAAAAGCCAGGCTGTTTTCTTTAGCTCTGTCAATTGCCTGCTACATGGGGGGTGGGGGGTGGGGGGGGAACCCTGTATTTGTGTGTCTGTGGAAGTGACTGGCTGGCTGTGTCTGCTACAAGACAATCTCCTCCTCACCTTTTCTTGATGCCTGCCGTTAGAAGCATTCCCACAAAACAGATAGTAGGAAGTAGACGTTAAGTGATGAATGCCCTGCTCTTGCAATCTTTAGGGATAATGTGAGAAGGAAGGATAGAGGATATGGTTAGAAGAAATGTGTTGTATTCTAGCAATGACTTTCCAGCAATGCTTCTCCCCATTGTTGTATGAAATTAGGAGCAAGGGTGGGAAAAAGGTAGAGGAAAGACGGGTGATTTTTGACTCAGGAAAGATTGGGTTTGGGTGGGTGGGAAGTGAAAATGTGATTTTTGGCCCACTGCTGGTAGGGCGGTGAGGCGTAGATTTGGCAAATGTTGGTGCCAAAAGTTGTTGATGAGGGGTAGGCTCAGGGACGATGGGGGAGGGACACAGAACTATTTTTTCAAAACAGATGTATTATAGTGATTATAATTTTAAAAAATGGAAATTGATGCTATTTTTTCATAAATCCCTTTCCCCCTGTCCAGTTACCAGAGAAATATTTAAAAAAAAACAAAAAACCCTGTAATGGAGGCAAAAGGATTTTCGATGGGGGGCAGTCAAGGGGAGGAGAACCATGAAGGATGCAGGTGGTGAAAGCACAGAGTGGTCTTTTTTTGCATATATATATATATATATGAGATAGTTTGCATATATATATATATATATATGAGATAGTTTTCTTTGTGATTTCCGCGGTGTTTTTCTCCCAAATGAAATTATATCTTCTGCTCACAATGAGCAAAAATATTAAACTGGGTCAAGAGGACAAAAATGTTTTATAGTTTTTCTAATTCAAGAAAAAAATGAAACTATTAACTTTTACTCCCTGAAAATGTACAATTTAAATAATACTTATCTATGTTTCATTCCCTATCAGAAGCTTTAATACAGAAAGCTCTATTTTAATGCCTTGAAACTTGAATGTACATTTTACTTCCTTATTCAATGTAGGTGATACAGAATCCTCCAAAATAAATCATGTTCCAATCATTCAATTTCCAGAAATGTCAACCTTTTTAAAAGGAAGAATTTCTTTCATTATTCTAAAAAGAAATTGGGCGGGAGGGAAATTAAATATGTCAACGGGGATAGTTAATTGGGACAATTAATGTTTTTTCTTCTAGAGATACAAATGTCTGCTTGATATCCCATGGTATTTTCTTCCTTCAAATAGAATTGATGTACCAAAAATGTTTAGAATTCTTAAATGTTAAATTATTAATTGTTGGGGAGGGGATTGGTGAGTCAAAAGAACAAAATTCAAGTTTGTATTAATGTATTGGATCCTCTGTTTTGTCCCCCTCATCCTATTATCTGTTCACCCCTCACATACCCCATAACCCAGTATCCATTTTTCTTCATCCTAGAGAAGTAACCATGTTCAATTTTTTTGCTAAACAGAATCTCATTTTTATGCCTTTAATATCATATCATAATTTAAAGTGAAGATAATTGCAAATTCATATTGGTTATATTTATGGTGATTTAGAAGATTGGCTTCCCTAAATGTATTATAGTTTGGTATAGATTGTATGTTTCCACTTTTAGAGGATTACAAATTCCCTGCTAAATATTTAACTTTTTAAAATATCTGATCTGGATATGATCAAACAATGTTATTGTAGCAGTGGCTTTCAGGGGTAGTAGATTATCACTTAAATAAAATCGTTTAACCTTCAGGGTGTCAGGTGAACAATCTCCATCATTGCCGTACAGAAGTCCTTACCATCTACTCTCAGCTTCTATCAGCTTCTTGAGGAGACTTCATACACTCTCAAATCATTCCAGGTTCCAAAAAGAGGTACAACATATGTTCTTTCCTGCATATTCCAGTTTGCCTTGAAGATTAAAAAGAGAATGGCCAGAATATCTTTTTTTTTAAAGATAGAAAGAAGTTGATGAGATCCAGTTAGATACTATGCAGCTTCAGTCCAATTCATTTCAAAGAATATACTTCTCAGAAGATATATCAGAGAAACAAGACATGTTTCATCGGACTAAGAACATACCTATCTTCTGTCATGTTCAAACTGACTCAATTTAGTTCCTTCTAAGCATCTGCTCCATGTGTTTAGTACCATTGCCTGCAAGAGACCTCTTAATAACAACTTCTTGGTGCTCTCTGAGCTTGTTTGTTCTCTTGCAGACATTTCATTACCAAACTAGGTAATCTCATCATCACACTGATAGTTCTTCTTTCATGACTTCCAACAGTTTAAAATAGTGCTGAGAATTATAGATCAAGCATAGCAAAATAGAATCTCCTTAGGAGAAGCATGTCTCTTAACACATTACTGGCTTGGGTTTATGATGCATTAATTTCTGGGTAATATTAATTATCCCAGTCATTGTTCCATAATCACCACTCAAACTTGAGGCAATACCCAGAGCCCATGCATTTACGCACAGTTCAACACATCTATGCAAAGCCTGGGCTGATGACTCATACATTTGCCCACATAATATTGAATTACATCATCAGGACCTATTCACACTCTAAACTTAACTTGTGTTATGCAGAGATTTGCTGTCACAGCATCTTTCAAAGAATTCTGGGAGTTATGACCTTATACGAATGCTAAACATGTTTTGTTCAAAATCTTACCATTCATAGTGCTACCATTCTCCAATTTCTCTAGAGAAAAGTAATGACTATTGAACTAGGCTTCAATTCTCTGATGTTGAGAGTGCCCTTGTTTTGCACATACATGATCAAATGGAGGAATGGAGACGTATGTGTATCTGCATGTATACACAGAGTAAAAATCAAAGAGAGTAGGAAGCTATCTTAGGTTGACTTTGTCAATGCTTTATTAATGCTTCTCAATCAGTGTTGTTGACCTTGGATGATAACCCAGAATTTGCAGCAAGGGTTCTCTCACACTGCTTATAGCTGTAGGAAGTGGATATGGATTCTCCTGCATCACAATGTTGCGCTCAATCACTGAGCTCTAAGCTTCACAAAAGCACACATGTTCAAAATGTAAATTATATAAGTCGATGCATATTCATACAATTCAGGCCATCAGTTCCCTATTTTGCTATTGTCATCAACCATTTAATGTTCCCGGCTGCTGGGCTATAAGGACAGGAAGGCAGCCATTTTGGGCTGCACTTCAAGAAGTTGCTTTTGGCCTTCTTTCAAAGACATTTATACAGCCTGTTATTTGCCAAACTCTGCACTTGCTCTCTTAAAAGGAGAAATACCTCTAGGTCAATCTCATACAGAAAGCAATAAAATCAGTCCCCATCATCAGCCCCTCCAGATAATAGAGAAGCTTCCGGAATGCAAATGTGGATTCACATGTTTTGCCTTGTGGTGACAGGACACATGGGGCACCAATCTTTCAAAAGCCAGCTAATCCTCTTTCACCTTAGCCAACTCTCTTCCTACTTCTCTCCCTCCATTGTAATTTAAAGCCAGAGAAGCTAGTCATTCTAAGTAAAAACTACTCCTTATTCTCTTCTTTTCTCTCATTCCAACAAACACATTTTCCTGTATCTTGGCGACCAATCCGTCAAAAAAATTTATTCTCCATCAATCCCTTCTATTTTTCATAACAGTGTTCTTTATCTTTTAGTTAACATACATCAGCATATTGAGATGAAATGTTAAGCAATAGTAAGAGATGCAGATATCACTAATTTAAGTAGGGAGGCCATGAGGGTAATGTTTGATAATTTACCACATTATTTTAGAAATGCAGATAATAATTTCTATCTATCCACGCTAATATTCTCTAAAGCTTATCAGTTTATGATCTCCAAATCCAGATATCAATGGACATGCAGGGCAGATCAACATTTATTTATGTTTTCATTGTGCTCTTTTTCCATCCTGCTTCATCAGCCTGTGATGCCAGCATGAAGCAATAATCCATCCACTGTATAATGTATACTGTAAAAGATCCATTTTTCTTTTGCTGCTTTTCTGGTTTTTCATCACCATCTGCCTCTTCCCACCTGGATGCCTCATTGGTCTTCAACTTCAATTTGCCCAGAGAGGAAGGAGAGATTAACCAGCAAAATCCAGACCTCTTGAAACAAGAAAACATTGGGCCACTTGGTTTTAGCTGCTCGCCGTCACCAACAACCCTTCCATCTTTTCATTGCCACTCAACTCTGGTGCTACAAGGGATTCCTGGATGAGGGTTGGGGCTACGTTCTTCTGAAAACTTCTTAAGATCTGGCCCTACTCCCATTCCTTTGCCTCTCCCCTTGAAGGTCATTGAGAAGGAGGTGCAATTCAGATTCTTGTTAATTTTGCAAAGAACTTTGTTATATATCTCATTGTTCTGTTCCACTCACTCTGCTTTCTTCCTTCTTAGCACATCATCTTCTCCTCCCATGTCTCCCATGTCCTCTGGTCTTCAATCCTGGGACATAGTAGTGTCTGCATGAGCTGACATGCCGAGGTTACCGCATGTAATAAAATTATTTCCTTTTCATTTAAAACTTTCAAAAAAAAAAAACCCAATCAACTACCAGATGTATTCAGAGTGTTATTCATTGGCTGAAGGTGGGAGGGAGGGACACTGGGCTTACCTGATGGAACAATGAAGCTACTCTCTAACTCAAGAACAAATCTTAAGCAGCTGGAATTGCCAACCATCTGTTTGTCCACAGAGGATAACATGCATCACTGTATTCAGCCATTTCTCTGGAATGTAGGCATTATCTTGGAGAAGTCAAGGAAAAGGAGCAAAAGACTTGGTGCCTACATATGTCATCATTAAATCTTCTTGCCTTAATGATGATGCTCAAGCTACTACTTCCAGGGAAAGGCTGAATGTTAGCGCATTTGAAACAAATGCTATTGGAAGGGAAGGCCCTTGAGCCTTTCCCCCCCAGTAGGATTAAAAAATGGAGTTGGACGGCACTTGCTGTGAGTCTTGAGGCCCTTCTGGGCAGGGGGGAAAATGTTCGTTATGTGCTGTTACATCAATTACCAATTCAGTATCTGTGGCATTATACAAATCTTAATGAAAACAGTTTTGCTACTAAGGAGACCAAATTGTGTTTGTAGAAGGGCGGGGGGTAATGAGGGCTGTAAGGAAAGCATAAGGCAAAATGGTAACTCTGTTCCTTTTTTCCTTTTTCAATCTGACCAAACTGGCAAACTACGATGGAAGGTTTTCCTATCTCAATTTGTAAGGCAAGTGTAAAGTCAGAGAAGCCAATTCATACCAGGAGAATTGAGTCAGACATGGAAAAGAGGACATTTTCAGAAAAGAGACATTCCATAGGGCCACTGTACAAGGGCACAGCAAGCGATTCAAGCTGACCTGCTCACATCTCAGCACTGCTGACTTTAAAATGCAGAGGATGCCCCAGGAGACAATCAGTGCCCCTTCCTGACCCTAAATAGACAAACACAAAAAGCAGCATCCAGTTACTGCTGTCCTCCTCCCTCTCTCTTGATTGGCATTTCAAAGGTCTGAGGTTTCACATTCAGAAAGCTACTAAGGCTCCATTTATTAAAACAGCAAATTAAATCCCATTAAACTATAATACAGATAGTCCTCGACTTACAATCACAGCTGCGGCCAAAATTTCTGTTGCTAACTAAGACATTTATTAAGAAAAATTTGCTCCATTTTATGATATTTCTTACCACAGTTGTTAAGTGAATCACTGCAATTATTAAATTAGTAACATGGTTATTAATTGAATCTGGCTTCCCCATTGACTTTGCTGGCCAGGTGGTCACAAAAAGTGATCACATAATCCAGGGACATTGCAACCATCATAAATATGAATCTGTTGCCAAGCATCTGAATTTTGATTGCATGACCATGGGGAAGTTGTGTGAAAAACAATCATAAGTCCCTTTTTTCAGTGCTGTTGTAACTTTGAACAGTCACTAAATGAACTGTTGTAAATCGAGGATTATCTGTAGCTTAACATCTGAGGGGAAAAGACAAAGTCCAAAAACAGGAGCAGATAAAGCAAAGTTCTTGACAATGTGAAATGCCCCATCTCCAAGATTTGCAGAATTTCAGCATTTTTACTAGGAAACTGAAATCGGTCCAAGGGAACTGGGAAATCATTTGGCTCCATTATGAAGGAAAAATGAAGTTATGCGACTACATGAGTACAAACACAATCTTGGAACAGTGCAATGCCATACGTGTCTTGAGTCTGAAACATATAACATTATCCCTGATTTATCAAAGATTCTGCCTTTCTTATGCTTGGGTTTTTCTTCATTGTAACAGCTCAGAAATGTCACCAGTATTTAGATCACTATTTCTCAAGTTTTAAGACGTCTGGACTTCAACTCACAGAATTCCATATCCAGAAGTTGAGGTCTACACATCTTAAAGTTGAGAAACACTGATCTAGAATTGACAATAATCAATTCAAACAATGTGCAAGAACCCCAGCTCACGTGTAAATGAATAGTGACAAAGCTGGCTTGTTAGAACAGGATTCCAACATATTTTGATACCACCCACATTTTCCAGGCACAATAAAAATTTCAGTGAAACTTTGTGTCCTTGTTTCCACACAGCATGTGTCATACTGTAAGTCCTCGATTTACAACAGTTCATTTAGTGGCCATTCAAAGTTACAAAGGCACTGAAAAAAGTGACTTATGACCATTTTGCAAATGATCGTTGCAGCATCCCCATGGTGAGCATGTGATCAAAATTCAGATGCCTGGCAACTAACGCATACTTATAACATGTTTTTTTTTTGCGCCCCTCTGACAATGTCAATAGAGAAGCCAGATTCATTTAACAATTGTATTCCTGACTTAACTCTTTAAGTGTGGCAAGAAAGATTGTAAAATGGGGCAAAACTCACTGACCAAATGTCTCTCTTAAGAACAGAAATTTTGGACTCAATTGTGTTTGTAAGTTGGCGACTACCTATATTTGAGAATCTAGGATTACCCCATGTGCCCCTTGGACTGAGAATATTCCAATTCTGCACTGTGACCCAGGCAGCCTGGCTCGTTTACCCCATCCTACCCACCCACCCCACCAAAAATAAGAATTCCAGAAAGAAGTTTGTCCAGATTGAGAAAGGAGAAGTGTGCAGTTAACCACTTGACACAACTCACTCCCCCTTCTTTCTTTGCGCAGGGGGAGGGGGCAAAGGGAGCAGGTTTGTCAAATGGCGAGGTCTGTGCTCTCCTTTTGCCTCAGGGAGCGCAGGAAACCATCTGGCCAAATTCCCTCCTCTTTCTCTGTGGAAGCTGCACAGGCAGAGGGAGGACAAATGTTGAAAGAGGACTAAAGTGAGCTTCCTCACCATCGCCTGGGCAAACCTGATAATCATGACTTTGCTCTAGTTTAATCGCTTGAAAATATGGTACCCACTGGTTGCTGATATCCTCACTAGGAGTGATGCCCGCAGAGAAATGCTAAGCAGGCCCGAAAAACTGCACACATATATTTTTACCAATATCATCCTACCCCCCTAAATTTGAGAGGTCTACGAATGGCAGAATTCGGACAACTGCTCGCAAGACTTTTGATCTGAATTGTCATCAAAAACAGCAGAACATGGTCCTACTTACATTAAAAAAAAACAAAAAACCAGCCTTTAGCCATGGATGGCTGGTTATGAACTCAATAAACCCCCTTTGTGGGGATTATGGCAGGAGAAACCAGAGGCTGTCAAGAAGCTAGCAGGCCATAACACATGTCTGGAGGGAATGAATAGCTTTTAATCAGTTCTGATTTGAGCAAACTACAAATAGCTCTTGCCTCATCTCTATGTCACTTTCAGCCGACTGATTGCACATAATTGTGAAGTTCCAGATCAGGCTGGTTTTGCACTATCTCGCTTGATTGCCTGAACTGTGCAATGAAAAAAAAGCCAGAAAGCTTTCTTACTAGTGTTTTCGTTGGCTCGCATAGAAAGCTGATAAGACATTTTACAAAAACAAATATGATATCTTCTTATTCACCATGACTGTTAAGCATCTCACATTACTAATATTCTCTTAGTCAACATTCTATTCCAATTATTCCTGCCTTTGTTATCCTGCAACCTGTTTGTATCTCTGCAACTACTTATCCCTGCTTCCTACTGATCAGGGACAACTAAACTGCCTGCCATCTGAGGCTACACCCATAAATACATGATCAATTGCTTTAATTGGTGTGACTCCTTTCCAACACCATCACAGACTTCTGAGATACATAATTTGGTGAAAATATGGAAGAGAATTTACATACATCAGCACAGCCCACTAGCTTCTGTTTGAGGTTGCTTGGATAACTGTTCTTGAAGGACATGCCTACCTGCCATAAAATTCCTTTCACACACACACACACACACAAAAGAAGGCTAACTAATTTTATATTTTTCTAAACTGAAGTTCAAGTGTTCTCTCCATCTTCTCTCAACACAGGCCTTACTACAGACTTACAACCACAATTGAGCCCCGCATTTCTGTTGTTAGGTGAAACATTTGTTAAGTGAATTTTGCCCCATCTAACGACTTTTCTTGCCACAGTTGTTGAGTGAAACACTGAACTTGTTACGTTAGTAACACAGTTATTAAGTGAATCTGGCTTCCCCACTGACTTTGCTTGTCAGAAGGTCACAAAAGATGATCCCATGACCCCAGAACACTGCAACCATCGTATGAATCAGTTCCCAAACAACTGAATTTTTATCACGTGACCATGGAGATGCTGCAGTCATAAGTGTGGCTGTAACTTCGAATAGTCACCAAATGAACTGTTGCAAGTTGAGATCTACCTGAATTTGCATGATGTGTGGCACATGATAACTAGGTTCCTGATCAGACAAGACTAGGATCAGTCCAGTTCCTACAAACTAAGTTCAGTTATTCCAACCCGTCTTTCTGGCCCTCCAATTGCCTATTTCAAGTCAAGCTCACTTCCTACTTACTCCTACTCCCTCAGAACTTATAAATATCCAAATTAATAGCATTTGTGGATGTCTGCCCCTTGGTTTGGACAAGTGGGCTTTGGTTTCATTGTCATTCATGCTCTCCCCACCATCCCCCTGCACAGATACATTTTGAATTATAACTGTTCTCCCAGACAAGACGACACTCTTGTGTCGAACCAGGTACAGGTGGCCATTTAAAGTTTCAGCCAAGAGCTTGTTGGCATTTGGTGAAAGAAGTCAACTGGTCAAAGCAAGAGTGTCCACCTGTATTGGCCAGTGGCACTTCATACAGGGTGGAGATACAAGTCTTCTCAGGGAAGACTGCAGATGGAGATGGAAAGAGCACTTAAATGTCCCTCTGACCAACCAGCGATGCATCCTCAGATGGCATCTTTGCGTGATGGAAGGCAAATCCGTTGTCCCTTTTTGTTCCTGAGCCAGCTTGTTTTATGCCTTAATGAATCGGCACCCCTGTTAAATGGACTCTGTGTCCTTTCAAGGAGCCCTGATGGGATTTTGATGCCTCAGTGGTTAGCAAAGAGGCTGGCAGGAAGAGAGAACTGGATGCTTTCCAAATCCCTATCTCTGTGCCAGAGATGCTCCCTCAGCACTGGCCTGCACAAGGATGCTGGCCAAGAAAAGAGCAGACAGATTGTGGGGGAAACAGCAAGGATGAGGGGGGCGGATGGAATGGATGCCCTCCAAGGAAGGGAAATGCAATAGGTTGTTATTGACCAGACTTAACTATTTCTGGGTGACTAAGAACATGTGCGAACATGTAAACAAGATATTTAAAGGTCCCTGAAGCGACTTTACTTTTATTGACAACTGTCAAGCAGGGGACTATTAGCTATTCTGTGAAGAAATCAGAAGATTCACACTCAATCACGCTCAAGTAACATATTCTATTGATTAATTCCTGTACAAAATTTAAGTTAATTCCACTTTGATTCTCTTTGAAATAAGATTCCAAGGGTCTCACATCAGTGCTTATATCAATAAGTAGAATTCCAGGATTTCTTGTAGAGTTCATTTGTAGACCTGGCTGCTTTTGGAAGGCTGATCTCAGTCTAGACCAGTGTTTCTCAGTCTTGGCAATTTTAAGATACATGGACTTCAATTCCCAGAAATCCCCAGTCAGTGAATGCTGGAGAATTCTGGGAGTCAATGTCCATATATCTTAAAAGTTGCCAAGGTTGGCAAACAGTAATAATCTAGAAAGCCTGACAATGTTTTGACTTTCCTTTCCCTTATATCAAAGAAAGTAAATCTTTAGTTTGTTGTGTCTTGCTCATTTATTTTTTTCTCTAATGGTCTCTCCAAGGAATTCCTGTAGTTCTCGGCATGAGCCTACCAGCTCATATATCTGACCAAGGGCCAGGGGGAAACATAGAAATAAACCAGCACTGAAATCCGCTTTTGTCCTCCTACATTGGCAGTATCCCATGGATTAAAAATAACATCCAATGATGTTATTTTGTGATGTGATGCTGAGCTTGTAACCTATCTGCTCCTTTTAGAAAGAAGAAAGGAAAAGTAACTTGGTGCCATGGTGCCTGAACCTTAGCAAGTAAAGAGCAAGGATATGATATGTGGTTGAACTGTATTCCATTGGATACTGACCAACCTAAAACTCTTGAGTTATGCCTTCTAAACTGAATTTTCATCCTCCTGAGCTGTACCAAAACCAGATGTTAATAGGCCCAAATGCCCAACAAAGTATGACAGTCAAGAATATCTGTCCATTTGGAGGGGCCAGGTGCCCAGAATCTGGAATAGCTGCTTTGAATGCAAAGGGGAAAAAATGCATCTTAAACCTGTGTCATATGCCCACCATGGTCATGCCCACCTCTGGCCAAGGCCACCTTCTGGCCATGCCATGCTCCCCCCACAGCCCTCCAAGGTCAAACACAACTCTGATGCAGTCCTCAATGAAATCGAGTTTGACACCCCTGCCCTACAGCATATATAACACTTTTGTCCTCTGTAGCTGCTTATTAAACAGGTTGCCTCTCAAATTGATCCCTTTGTGAGATGATCTGATTTTTATTATCCAATACATTATCACACGACAAAAAGAGACAGAGTCCAACTTATATGCTCATAATCCAGCTTCGGACTACTTTTCCAGGCTCTCGCAGAATGCCAGATGAGACATAAACAGGCAACTGTTTGTCATGGGGACGGCAAAGTGTTATTGAAGTCTGCAAGGAGTATAAATCCTTTCACTCCCCACCATCCTGTCAGAGACGAAGAAGCTTCTTGGAGTAGAAGAGAAACATCTTCAAAGAAAAACCAAAAAGTCCAGTTTCCTCTTGAAAAAGCACCTTTGGGACAACCACGACCTGGATGACTTAGAATCTCGGTAGACAAATTGCTAGGCATCTTTTAAGAACAATAAAGAACTCCATCCCTAAATAGCTTTGTTTTCAAACTGAATAAGACAGAGATGAAAGCTATAGAAGAGCTATAGAATAATAATTCCAGTGAACAAAAACATTAACATTCAGTAAGGGAGCTGGGGTATAACATTCATTCAATGATGTGGCAACTTGTTAATTTATAGGGGGAAAGTATTTGTGAGAACACTTTAACTGGCTTTCTGGCTACAGCTCAACTGCATCACATTGAAACGTCTGCCTATATAGCAAAATGTGGCTGAGCTGTAGGGGAAAGAGACATGGGGAGAACAAATTTTTCTCCCTGATCAACAAATCTCCCATCTTCCTGGAGGCAGAAAACAGGAAAGCAGTTTATAGCTTCCTCATTTTATAGCTTCCTTTCTTCTCCTTTATAGCTAATTAAATGCCTTCACCCTGAGAGGTTGAGTTAATGAGAGTTGAGTGCACCGATTCCCTAGAGCACTGTTTTTCAACCTTGGCAACTTTAAGTTGTGTGGAATTCAGCACCCAGAATTCTCTAGTTTGCCTGGAGAATTCTGGGAGTTGAAGTCCACACAGCTTAACATTGCCAAGTTTGAGAAACAGTGCCCTTGGAGCATTCTGGCTGGGGAATTCTGGGAGTTGAAGTCCACATCAAGGATGGTTTGCAGCCGGTTTTACTACAGGATCACAACATGTGTGTAAAGCATGCACGCATGAGCAAAGCGAAAGCATATGCGCTGTTCAATGTAAATTGTTCTTTGCCCGTGCGCAAAACAATTTACAGTGAACTGCGCACGTGCAGTCACAAAACCAAAATGGCGGAGGCCCAGTGGCAACGAAGGAACCCATTCGAGGACATGGTAGGCCTGGGGCGCTGCCAGTTCTGTGATCGAGGTCTGAATTCCAGTACTAGTTCGGCCAAACCAAGCCAAACTGGGAGCAACCTGCCTCTGGTCCACGAAGCTTAAAATTGCTAGGGTTAAGAAACACTATCCTAAAGCATGCTGGCTGGAGAATTCTGGAGGTTGAAGTCCACACATCATCACATTTCCAAGGTTGGGAAAATTACCCTAAAAAGGAATCCTGATAAGAGTTTTCTCTTTGTATTTTGCACACGTAGCCAATACTGTCAGTTGAAATCTATTTTACATTACAAGAAAAAGTTGATATTTATTATAATTAGGTACTCCAAACATTTTTCTTGTACTTTTCTTCCAAACTTTTTCTTCCCATGGTTGCTATAGATGCCCAGTCTTTTTATTTCAAAATTCAGGGCTTCGTTTTACCTCTTAATGGAGATGCCAATTCTATGAATGCCACCATTTTGAATAGACTGCATTAAGATCTGTTTGGAGCTTGATTCTTCCTTCCCTAGTTTGGTGTTTCTGTCAGTCAAAGATAGTTTAAGAAATTGAGGATATCAACCACACTTGGAGCCTATCCCCACCTCCAATATACAATCTTAGATTAATATGGTATTAGAGATAGTTTCCTGCAAAATGAGATGGAGGAGAGGACAGTGGGGTTTTTAGAAAAAACAATCCTCTGTATTGATTAATCTGAGAAGAGCAAAGCACAATTCACCGCACAACCTTAAAAGCTAGTATGAAGAGTGAAACACTGGCAGCTATGTGCCTCTTCGTTTGAACTTGTCATTAGAGTAAGGGATGGGGGAGGTGTTGATTATGAATGTGTTAGTTGGAGAAATGAAACTTCTACAGTTTCATTGAAGCTTGTGAGAGTCTGGAAATTTTTCAAGGATGTCTTAATATGTGTGAAAAAGAAGGCAGATGGTTCCCATGAACATAGTCTACATGTTTAATACTGTGAACAGGTGCCTGAGAATTTTAGAATTAGTATTACACCACCACCACCCATTACCATGCAATGCATTCAATAAACAGTAAGCTGTCAGTGTTCCAAATATCATGCAGAAATAAATTAGAGTCCAAGGCAAAGCTTTCATCAAAGTTCCAGTTTAATAAGACAGACATGTTGGCACATCTGTGGAAAATCCCAAATCTCAGAACTTCCTGGGATTTCACCCAGTTGAAAGTTCATGATCTTATCCCCACACCCATAAATCCATCACATGGTCCAATCTTCTTCAGCCACGCTGGCATTTCCACCCATCTAGTTCCGGTCAGATGCAGAGGTGCTGAGACAAAAGATGACCTTGGGCTTCTATAAAAGAATGACAACAACACATTCCACAATTCTACTCATTTCTATTCCCCCTCCCAATTACTACACTAATGAAACAGTATAATGAAATAATAGAGAGTGTAGCAGGCCAAAGATCCTAAAAAGGAATATAACTGCAGGCCTGACAGGCGGCCTCTCCTCAGAAGAAAAACATTTCTTGAAAAGAAAATAACATAAAAGTTAACATAACACAATTAACCTTCCCCTTCAGGGGGACCCTCAGGGGGACTCCTTGGCTTATCGGGAAACTTCTCATGGAATTGTTCTACTAACGTCTTCACTTTTAGGTTCCAGCTTTTCACCTAAGTGGCTTCAGACAAAGGGTAACCTTTCCAATGCACTAAATACTGTAAGCGACCCCTATTCAGCCCAGAGTCTACGATTTTTTCCACCTCAGATTGTTTCCCCTTCTATCACTATAGGAGGAGAGAAAGCTTGGGTGGATGGTCTTTTGCTAGACCCAATTACTGGTTTCAACAAGCTACAATGAAATTATGGGCCAATTTTCCCTAGACTTCTGGGTAGATTGAGTTGAACTGTAACTGGGTTAACTATCTTCACTATTGGGAATAGACCTAGAAATTTTGGGGCCAATTCCTTACTAGGCATTCTTAATCTTATGTATTTGGTAGATACAAAAACTTTGTCCCCCACACGAAAGGACTTTTGGAGCGAGCAGTGTTTATCAGCTTGCTTCTTGTAGACATCTGCCACATCTGCTAGAGCTTTCTTTGTATTCTCCCATCATTTTTTAGCGTATCCATCCATTCATTCAAAGACATGGAGGAAGGAGGTTTTCTAGGCAGCTCAGGCATGGCAACAAATTCCATGCCACTGGTAATCTGGAAAGCCGTTAATCCCGTGCTTCTGTGGACCGCATCGTTGTACACCACTTTGGTGAAGGGTAGCAAGTCCGACCAGTTGTCTTACTGATAGTCCACATAACACTGGATGTATTGTTCCACCACCGCATTGCCACTCTCTGCTGCGCAGTTCATGCTGGGATGAACCTCTGAGCTCAGTTTTTGTGTGGACCCAATGGATCCCAGGACGTCTCTCCAGAATTTGGCTGTGAACTGGACCCCACGGTCTTAAATGATCCTCTTGGGTACTTCGTGCAGGTGATAAATGTGTTTCACGAACATTTTCACTAATTTCTTTGCAGACGGCAACCCTGAGCAAGCAATGAAGTGCGTCTGCTTGGAAACCAAATCAATAACTGTCCAGATTACTCTGTTCCCACTGCTGTCTGGGAGTTCGACGATGAAGTCCATTGCAACCTCTTCCCAGGGTCGGTTAGGGCTGGCCACTCGTTGTAGCAGTCCATGGGACTTCTCCGGCAGTGGTTTCATCGTTGTGCAAGTAGCACAGCTTTTTACGTAATCTTCCACCTCCGATTCCATTCCACAATTCTACTCCTTTCTATTCCCCCTCCCAATTATTACACTAATGAAACAGTATAATGAAATAATAGAGTGTGTGGCAGGCCAAAGATCCTAAAAAGGAATATAACTGCAGGCCTGACATAAGCTTTTTCAGAACTGAAATGATCCTGGAGTTTTATTAAAATACTAACGCTGGATATCGACAGCCAGACAATGATGCTGTCATTTGAAACTACCTATTGGTTAACCCAAAAGTGTGTTAGCCCATAATTGGAATTTGTGCTCCATGAAAATCCCATCAGCCCAGTCAACCTGCCAGTTAACCTGGACCTGTGTTGATCAAGGAGTAGGCCAGCTCACTGAGAGCCAGTTTGGTGTAGCAGTTAAGGCATCAGATGGAGGTTATGTGTTCTAATCCTGCCTTATGCATGAGTGACTTTGATCCAGTTACTTTCTCTCAGCCCTAAGAAGAAGGCAGCGGCAAGCCACATCTGGAAAACCTCGCCAAGAAGACTGAAGAGACTTGTCCGAGCAGCCTCCGAGAATCAGACATAATTGAACGAAAGAGGAGGGAGTGGAGACCAATCCATGAAGACATTTCCCTTTAGGTACCTTGCAACTCAGTTAGTGTGTGAGATTTGAAGTAAACATGAGTCCTTCTCTCTGGAGCAAAGTGGTAAAGGCGGAACACAAAGCCTCTTCATTTGCTGACCTCCAGATTGCTTCCCAGAAGCCACACGGCTTTTCTGCAGCTGCAGTATGATGCCGATCGAAAGGCAGAAAAACCCGGACAATTAAAATTATATTTCTATTCCATGGACAATGATATCCTTAACAACATTTTGCTTTCTTTTCAGGGCACCCAAGTCCAATTGCAAGAATCTTCTTTCTCCTTTGCCCAGAGTGTCCAGGGGGAATCAAAAAAGTCAAGACATTTTGCCACACCACCCCTTCCCTGCAGCCCACCATATCTCTGTCTGTTTGATGGTTTTCTTTATATATATAGGATTGTGCTGTCATTTAGTTGGACACTGAGGAATCGGCAGCAAGTACATGTCAATCTAACTGGTAGAGCACTTAATAATTTCTAGCAGGTCAGCAGAGACCTCAAACTTCTAATTGCTTAGTTATAGTCGTAACAAAAATTATTCTTTCCCTGGCCCTAAAGCACACAGACACAAAAGAAGCAATTCCAATTATTCAAATGACATGAAAAATCCTTGGAGAAATAAATGGGTATATTTCTAGGTATGAAAAAAAAAATCCATGAGCTTCATTCAGTTTCATTACTCAATGTAATGTTGTACAGATATATATTCTAAATATACCTTTTGGTAGCAGGCTGTAGTCAGTAGCTGCCGGGGAACCCATTAAAAAAGTAGGTCCCGTAACTTTGAAGAACATTCTCCCCTGTTAAATGGTACAAACAAGAACCAAGATAGTTTAGCGGTTAAAGCAGTTCTTACCCAAATGGCTGTCCTTCCAACATGTTCAGGATGTCAACGTTTTTCAGTGTCCTGAGAGTTGAAATCTGTTTGGACAGCACTATAGTGTGGAAGGCTGGTTTAGGCAAATGGACTGCGCCAGAGGGGAGACAGGATCAAATCTGTTTGAATTAGTCACTATCATTCAGTCCAACATACCCCAGAGGTTTATACTGAAAATAAAAAGGGACAAGAATTATTATATATGCCTTGATTTCCAAGGATAAAACTTGAGAATAAATAAATATGGGCCATTCCATATTATTAGCATTAATAATTGTTATTAATATTAATTAGTAATATATTGATGACAATCCAAATATGGATTATTTAAATTCACATTAAATAAACAGAGATACAAAACCTGCAAAAACCTAATGGCTCTTGCACCAAATCCTTTCCCTTAGGCTTAGCGCTTTCCCTTTTAATAAACAAATGTTGTTCATTCTTTTACATTGTTTTATTTCTAGTTCTAAGTTTTTTTTCGTCTTCGAGATCAGTGTTTTTCAACCTTAGGAACTTCATTTCATTTATTTCATTTGTATGCCGCCCTTTTCCCCGAGGGGGACTCAGGGCGGCTCACAACTTGAGCAAGGGAAAGGGGATACAGACAGTTTGACACCAACACAAAACAATACATAATTTAAAAAGCGCAACAATCATACCATTCGAGATAGGGGCAACGGTTGTTTAGCCCCAGACCTGTCGGAACAGCCAGGTTTTAAGGGCTTTGCGGAAGGCCTGGAGGGTGGTGAGGGTGCGAATCTCCACGGGGAGTTCATTCCAGAGGGTCGGAGCAGCCACAGAGAAGGCTCTCCTCCGGGTAGTCGCCAGTCGACACTGGCCGGCGGATGGAATTCGGAGGAGGCCTACTCTGTGGGATCTAATAGGTCTTGTGGAGGTAATTTGAATATATGTGTGCTGGGGAATTCTAGGAATTGAAGCCCACACATCTTAAAACATCTCAGGTTGAGAAATACTGTTCTAGAGGAAAATGATAAAGAAGAATAAATATGTGAGATATATAACATCTAATATAGATAGATTTATGAGGGATTACATCCTGAGCATATGCAGAATGCCCCCAAGGGAACACTTTTTTATTTATAAAGGTAAAATGAAACTTATGAAATGTAATGAATTGTCAACCCTGAAGATGACATATGGGTAGCCATATTTTATTGTAGCCTTTGTCTATTTTCTCTTAGCTTTTAGGTTTGCAAGTAAAGGAACTTAATGGTGTTTCAGGCTCCCCACTCTCTAACTGTTGAAAGGCGGGTTATAGAGATAAAGTGGGGATGTTATGTCTAGGTGGCATTCCTTCCCATGGGAACAGAGAAGATGTCTGCACCTGGAGGAAGGTGGAGTTTTGGAATCACCAGACTGGTGGACTGAGAATTGATTGTAAATTGTCACTCGGGGGAAAGTTTCAAACTTTTGCTTTTATTGGGTGTAATTCCAGATCCTGGCCAGAATCGGAATTACATTAAGTCCTTCCCAATTTGATATGTTCCTAATAAACAGACTCTAATGGAAAATGGATGCCTTGGATTTTATTTCAGGGGACATATTATTTGGAAGCTTGACATGAACAATGACAATACGAATGTCCAAATGCACTTTCTCTGCCAACCCAACTTGCCACAATTTGTGCAGTCAACATCTGGAGCTTAGCATGATTGGTAGCACCGATGGAAAGCAACAACAGAAGACTTGGCTGTCAAGGTCAAGTTTTTAGTGCTCTTGACAAACACATGATGGAAGTCATCGGCCCTTACATTCTTGACTCCCAATCCAGTCTACAGCTCCAGAATTTCCTAGTCATCTCCCATCCACAAATTAGCTGTGGTGGTGCAGTGGTTAGAATACAGTACTGCAGGCTACTTCTGCTGACTTCCAGCTACCTGCAGTTTGGCAGTTTTATTCTCACCAGCTCAAGGTTGACTCAGCCTTCCATCCTTCCGAAGTCGGTAAAATGAGGAAGCAGATTGTTGGCGGAAATAGGCTGTCTCTGTAAACCACTTAGAGAGGGCTGTAAAAGCACTGTGAAGCAGTATATAAGTCTAAGTGCTATTCCTATTGCTAATTGGGCAGGGAAGATCCTGCTTAGCTTTGAGGGTTGAACCATAGTCATCTAGGTACACACTGTACATGTTCCCAGCTTGGATAAAAATATATTTTTCTCCTGAGACTCATAAAAGGACCATGGATTCAGAAATAAAACCCTTCTGTTAGGATAGTGATGAAAGGGGAGGTTCAAATAGTGTAATGCAGTTTGCTCGGCTGACCTAGATTTCCTCTAGAAAGACCTCAATGCAATTTCTTAAAGAAAACATAAGTGTTTTTTTGAGGCAGGAAAGAAAGTCTCCCTTCTCAACCTAGGAGTTTTCTATGCCAGAATCACCGTTTCCTTTACCATTTTAGGAGCAAGATGGAAGGCACTCAAGAATCCATGTCAACCGGCTCACAACAGCCTCCTAAGCGTATGTCACCACTGTACACACATTTTATATAAGGAACAACTGAGGCAGAAGGCCAAGGCTGAGCACCATTTAAAAATCACTGCTGCTTATATCAGAGATCTTAGCCCATTGCCACTCTGCTCAGAAATTGCCCTATAGAATTCAATACTGCTCAGAATTCAATATAGGTAGTCCTTGACTTACCACCATTCTTTTAACAACCATTTGAAGTTACAATGGTGCTGAAAAAAAGTGACTTACAGCCAATCCTCACACTTATGACTGTCACAGAATCCCCATGGTCAAGTGGTCAAAATTTGGGGGCTTAGCAACTGACATGTGTTTACAATGGTTACAGCATCTTGGGTTTACGTAATCACCATCTACAACCTTCCCAACCAGCGAAGTCAATGGGGGAAGCCAGATTCACTTAATGATAGTGTGATTCACTTAACAGTCCTGGTGATTTGCTTAATGATGTCCACGACAAAAAGAAAAGGATTGTAATACTGGATCCCATCCACTTAATCACCATCTTGCTTAGCAGCAGACGCTCCAGTCCCAATTGTGGTTGAAAATCAAGGGCTACCAGTAAGTTAAATCTCCCTATAAAGATGTCAACAACCTAAACAGAATTTTCCCATTTCAGACAACTCATACGAGTTAAGATTTTTTTTTTGAACTGGAAGATCTCTTGGTGGAAAGAACATCAAGTAATATAGACATGCCATGTGTTTGAAACTGTATCTTAATATGGCCCATAGGCTAATCAATCAATATATATATATTAGGAGCAATTAGGATTATAGCCATCACCGTCCTAAAACCTACTTTAAGAGTAGAGGGGTTATATTTCAGAAACCATCTATTTGTTTAAGTAATAGTTGACTGCTAATATTGTCTTTCCCCCACCCTAATTGTCTAAACAGGTGTTCAAGTCATCTGTCTTATTTCATGCTCTACATACCCTAAGCAAGAGACTTCGGACAAAAAACAGACTTTGCCACCTCATATTTCTAAATATTTGTCCCTTCTTCATTTCTGACTCGTTTTTTTTCAGGATGGACACAATAAAGGGTCCCTGGTCAGAAGATTTAGCAGGCCGCCTTCCCTGAAAGAGAGTGAGACTAACTAACCCTCTTTTGAAGGCAGTGAATGAATAATATACCTTACTAGCTAAATACCCATGCTTTCTAATCCTTTCTAAACGAGAACCTAGAAGCCAAGAAGAACATACTTGCCATGCTCCACAGAAACCTTAATATCTTACATCCTTCTCTTCCTCAGGCTCCTCTCCAAACTCCCAGCCAGCAGGCCATATGAGTCACGTGCTGGCCACGCCCAAGTGGCAGTTTGAACAGAAATCTTTTCCGGTGGGGAAGGGCGAGTAGAACTCCTTAGCATCAAAGTGTGTTAATAATAATAATATAAGGTTAGGTTAGGTTTATTGGACTTATATGCCGCCGCCCTTCTCCCAAAGGACTCAGGGCGGCATACAACATAAAAACACAAATTACAAAAGTTAAAAGAAAGATTAAATAGAATATCCCAAAAACCCAATAGACATTTACAATGAGATTTAGAAATTAACAATTAAAATTAATAATTTATTTTATTCAGGCCAGGCTTGCTTGCTGGAAAAGCCAACTTTTTAGGGCGCGCCGGAAGTACTGGAGGTTGGGAATTATGCGAAACTCCGGGGGCAGCTCATTCCAAAGGGAAGGTGCTCCCACAGAGAAGGCTCTCTCCCTGGGGGTTGCCAGCTGACACTGCCTAGCCGATGGGACCCTGAGGAGACCAAATCTGTAGGATCGTACTGGATGGTGGGAGGCTACCGGTGGCAGTAGTAGGTGGTCTCGCAAGTACCTGGGCCTAAGCCATGGAGAGCTTTAAAGATCATAATTAACACCTTGAATCACACCCGGAAAACAACCGACAACCAGTGCAGGCCGCCTAAAAGGGGTGTAACATGGGAGCACCTAGGTACCCCCATGATAACCCGCAAAGCCGCATTCTGGACCAGCTGAAGCCTCTGGGTGCTCTTCAAGGGCAGCCCCATGTAGAGAGTGTTACAGTAGTCCAGGTGAGAAAGGATGAGGGTGTGAGTGACTGTGCACAGGGCATCCCGATCCAGGAAGGGACGCAACTGGCATACCAGGCGAACCTGGTAAAAGGCCCCCCCGGTCACGGCTGTCAGGTATTCTTCTAAATTAAGCCGCGTATCCAGGAGGACTCCCAGATTGCGGGCCTCTCTGAGGGGGCTAAAATTTCTCCCCCTATCATCAAAGATGATACAAGATGCACAAATCGGGATGACGGGAACCACAGCCACTCAGTCTTGGAGGGATTGAGCTTGAGCCTGTTTGTCCCCATCCAAATCTGTACAGCCTCCAGGTGTCGGAACATCACATCGAGGGCATCGTTTGGGTGGTTTGTGGTAGAGATGAAAAGTTTGGTATCATCAGCATATTGATGATACCGTACCCCAAAACCACAGATGATCTCATCCAGCAGTTTCATGTACACGTTGAACAGAAGGGGTGAGAGAACCGACCCCTGGGGCACCCCACAAATGAGGCACCTCAGGGTCGATCTCTGCCCTCCAGTGAAGATGAACTGCGATCGATCCGACAGGTAGGAGAACCACCGCAAAACAGTGCCCCCTACTCCCAATCCCCCGAGTTGTTGCAGTAGGATACCATGGTCGATGGTATCGAAAGCTGCCGAGAGGTCTAATAGGATCAGGACAGAGGAACAACTTCTATCCCGGGCCCGCCAGAGATCATCAACCAACGTGACCAATGCCGTCCCCGTGCTATACCCGGGCCTGAAACCCGAAACTCGTCCAGGTACTAGGGAAGCTGACATGCTACCACATTCTCAACAATCTTTGCTACAAAGCGAAGGTTGGAGACCAGACGATAGTTGGCTAAAGAGGCTGGTTCCAGGGAAGGCTTCTTAAGGAGTGGCCTCACCACCGCCTCCTTCAAGATGGTGGGAAAGAACCCCTTTCTCAATGAAGCATTGGTAATCGCCTGGAGCCAGCCTCGTGTCACCTCCCAGGAATCCAAAACTAACCAAGAGAGACAAAGATCCAGCACACAAGTAGCAGCACTAAGTCTCCCCATAACCCTATCCATGCCCTCGGGAGTCACAGGGTCAAACTCATTCCAGATAGTTTCCACAAGATTCATCCCCATCAACTTGCCCGAATCTACCCAGTCAGAGTCCAAGCCTATCTGAATCGGAGCAATTTTATCCTGCAGATACTGAACAAATTCCTCAGCCCTACTATGCAGGGGTCTTCCCGAGTTCCTTGGTTAAGTAAGGAGCGGGTCACCCTAAACAGGGCGGCTGGGCAGTTATCTGCGGACATGATAAAAGTGGGGAAATGTTGCCGTTTTGCCACTTTTATCACCACTAAGCAGGATTTAATATGAATTCTTATTAGTATTCAGTTGGATTCGGACCGGATGGCCCTCCAATCACTCTCTAGGCATCTTTTCCAGTGTTTCATCTCCCAGAACTCCTCAGTAAACCAGGGAGCTACCCAGGATCGGCACTGGGTCAGAGGCCGCAAAGGAACAACAAGGTCCAAGGCCCCAGTGCCGTCCTATCCCAGGCTTCCGCTAGGGCTTCGGTCGAACAATGAGCAAGGGATTCAGGAAAAATCCCAAGCTCCATCAGGAACCTTTCAGGGTCCATCAGCGCCTGGGGGGGGGGGGAACAAGCTAATCGGTTCCACCTCCCTGCAGCGAGGGGTGACAGTATGGAAGTCAAGCCTAAGGAGGAAATGATCCGCCCATGACAAGGGTTGGATAGAAATATCCTCTAAATCTAGATCATTAATCCACTGTCCAGAGATGAAAATCAGGTCGAGCTTGTGTCCCCCGTTATGAGTGGGATCTTAAATTAAGTGAGTTAGGTCCATAGCCGTCATGGAAGCCATGAACTCCTGAGCTGACTCAGATGTCTCGCCAATGGAAGGCAGATTGAAATCCCCCAGGACCAAAAGCCTGAGGAAATCAACCGCCAATCCGGCTAACACATCCAGCAACTCCAGCAGGACCGATGAAACGTAGCAAGGAGACAGGTACGTAACAAAAAGGCTCACCTGGACTCCAAGGCCCCACTTCACAAAAAGGGACTCACACCTGCCTATCTGAGGCACAGTGACCTGGTTGGGCCATGACGGGGGGACTTTCCCTAATAACCACCGCCACCCCTTGGATCTTGCCCTGGGCTCTCGGCTGGTGAAACGCCTGGAAGCCTGGTGGGCGTAATTCAATGAGGGGAACACCCCCTTCATGGCTCAACCAGGTCTCCGTAATGCATGCCAGGTCCACTCTCTCCTCATGTATGAGGTCGTAAATGAGGGGAGCCTTATGTACCACGGACCTGGCGTTAAGCGATACCAGCCAGAGACCCGGGGTGCGAGTGGGGCAATGAGGGTCGGAGCGCGCAATCGCTCTTAAATAGCAAACCCACATCCCCCAGACATAATTTGGCCCTAGGTCCTCACCATATCTGCCCCTCCCACATACAGTAGAGATGGCAAACCCCACCCCCCAATGGAATGGTTTAATGTCTGATGGTCGTTTCGAAAAACCCTTTCTAAGTGAGCACCTAGAAGCTAAGAGGAACATACTTGCCACATTTCAAGTTTGTAGGCTTTACAGTTTTGGAGATTTCGTGATCCAGCATAAGTGGTTTTCACTTTTATATATATAGTCTTTACAGATAGCAATCTAAAGAGGGGGAACTGTATCAGAATTTTAAACACAGAATGAGGGAGCCATTTCAGGCAAAAAAAGGTGTAGGAGGTCAAAAAAGGCAAGATGTCAGTTTTGGTGCTGCAATTGGAGCTCTACTTCATTTAAAGGTGCAATGTATTTTAAAACAGGCAGAGCTACATTGAGGCCTCCATCTTGACTTTTTTTTAAATCTGACTCCATAGACAAGATGGCCCCTCATTCCAACTATTGTTGCCATATGAATATGTCAACCGAGGAATTCTTCTTCTTATTCAGTGGCAAACCTTGTTTGCAGAAAGGAAGGCCTGCTGGTTGTTTCCTTCCGCATTTCATAAACAATTTTGGGGCAAGGCCTTGAAAAGGCAGCATGGAGGGAAACTGCCCTTTTGTAAGCCACCTGAGCGTAATAACTGATGTGCCCAGGACACAAAACCCCTATGCTAGCTGTAAATTTTGGCAAAATTCATTAATCCAGTGTGCCTTGCCCAAATAGTCCAAAAGGTAGATTAATATCTCTTTATCCATGCATCAACAAGGGGAGGAATCCCAAACATAAAAGCTAAGGAGAAAAGTAGGATGTCACTTTACATATAGTTTATATACAGTCCAAACATATTCAGTTTGGAATGAATTCCTTTATTGGTTAGCATCATTTAACATGCTCTGTAGCTTTATATGTACCTGTAACATTTTATAGCATCTCATAATATTCTTAATGTAGTTTTATTAATGCTCATCCTCATTTTCAGTGGTGTGATTTTTACATTATAATGGGGCATAATGAGTTTGCAATTCACTAGCACTCACATTTTTGAACTGCCACACAAAAAAGAGGGGGTCAAGCTATTCTCCAAAGCACCTGAAGGCAGGACAAGAAGCAATGCATTGCTGATTTCCTGACAGTGAGAATGGAAGTCAGTGGAATGACTTGCCTCAAGAAATTGCAGGTGTTCCAACACTGGAAGTTTTTAAGAAGGGATTGGACAACCTATTTGTCTGAAATGGAATAGGGTTTCCTTCTTGAGTAAGGGGTTGGATTAGAAGACCTCCAAGGTCCTTCCCAACACTTTTATTTTGCCCAGTCCTTGATTTTAGCAAGTTATCAGAATCCAAATTCCACATGGAGAATGTTGTGTTGCTTGAAAGAACTGGAAACCCTAATCAAAGACACTGAAAACTGTTCTGGCTCCCCTACGTCCAGTAATGAACACAGCCACAGGCTTAGCTGTTTGCCATTCTTTATTCACAGCAATTATAATCCTGTTGGCTGAAAGCCCAGACACAATTCACTGGCAAGACGTTGGCAGCAACCCAGAGTCCAACAGACATGGGAACACAAGGCAGACCAGACAAGGAATTCTCCAGATTACTACGAACGGTTGTGTCCTGCAAAAGGACTCCTCCCAAAGTCTCTTCTTATATACTCTCTTGGGAGGGGCCAAGCCACAACCACCTGGGCTTGATTATCTCTTATGAGTCTGTCTCTGTAACTGCTGCCTCTGTTTCTCCGCCCTTCGTTGCCTGGCTTCAGGGACAAATTCCCTTTGATCTTCCCCACTGCTCCATGCCTCAGGCGCCACCTGGTGGCCAACCAGCCTCTCTGGTTCCTGCTCTGAGTCTGAACCCTGCCCAGGGCTCTCCACATCTTCCATAGCAGACTCAGAGGGTTCCTCGCTATCGGAGTCCATCGGCAGCTTCAATGGCTCCTGCTGGGCCACAACAGAAAACTATTACTCAAAGTGGGCATTCTCTCCTCTTCCCATCACCTGTGCCCCTAACTGGCAGTGGCTGCACCTCTGGGTGCCAGCATTTACTTCAGCAGGCTCTAAACAGAGTGGAGTACCTCAAAGAAACTGGGATGCCCATAGCAAAATAGGATCTCCCTTCCCGTACAGTACAGTCATCTTGATATAGGATCCCCCCCCTTACCTCTTGTAGCAAAAGGCCTTGTGTTGAGCCCTGCCCAAAAGGCCAAGGAACATGTTGCTCTTGGAGGCGTATTTGTCCTTTAAAGATTTCAGCATCAAAGCATGGCTTACTAGGGCATGTCGAATTGTTCAACTTTTTACTTCCAAACATTAGGGGTGCTCAAAGGTTGTGACATGCCTTGGGGGTTGTAAAGATATTTTTGTTTCTTTAATAAAATCTAGATGTGTTTGGTAAGTAACTATATAAATATCATAACTTTTTAATATTTTGTTTGTTTCATTTGGCTTACATAAGTGAGGCAACACATATCCAGGACCAAAGGACCAATTGAAAAGTTGTTGCAAAGAATCAGCTATGCAGCATTATGTTCCTGTATTATTGAAAGATAAACTAGAATAATTTTAGTATAAAAGAACGTCTGTTGCTAAATAGATCACTTGTTCTTATTGTATAAGGTTCTAGATCTGTTGTTCCCATCTTGATTTAAAGCAGAAGTAGCAATTTGTAGCCCCTAAAATTCTTATTTTGAAATCTCTGAAACCCTTTTATGTCACTACAGATGAATCTGGTGGCATGACTTCCTGTCATTTTGAAGCAGGAAATTTTGAAGCAGGCAATGAAAAAATATCCACACACCCCTAACTCCAGATGAGAATTAAAGTCTTGAAAATTGAAGGCCCACCAGTGTGTGATTCAGCCCCCATTCACTTGGCATCATTGCCTACCAAGCAGTGTGACCCTTAGTGCTCACCTATGAAAAAATGCCAGACCCCGAATCAAAGATTCCCATTTAAATTGCTGGAGAAAAAAAGTCTCACTATGTCTGCAGCCAGGAAGGACAACATGGGAGAAGTTGTAGGAGAAGGAGATCCATGTTCATCTCTAGTACCAAAACATCAGGAGGCGTTTGATAGCACCTTTTCCCATTAAATAATTTAGTACCTTATGCCTTTTAATGAAATGTGTCAGTCAAAAAAGGAAGGGATGAGCGAACCACACAGGAGTTTAATCTTCCTCTATTCTGCCCCCAAGTGGCTGAACTTGGAAATTCCCCTGCTTTCATAGGCTACTATACCCTCCACACTTCAATCTGCAAAATACAGTATATCAGTTCTCAGAGCCACTTGTGTTCTTGCTCTCTGGTTTGTGTGGTGACCTGCTTTGAACAAAACTGCAATAAATAACACAAATACACTTCCCATTGCTTAGCACCCATAGAAAAACCATAAAGTAGAACCTTGGACCTCACAATCATGCTTATACCTGTTTTATTTTTATCCTGCTTTTCTTCCTTCCATCCCATTTTTTTTTCCTTGCGGGAATCTATGTGAACACAAAAATAAGCTGACCATGATTTAACTCTAGAAGAACCCATGATGCATTTATTTATTTATTTTGCCTATCACATTCTAAAAATATATAATCCTTTCCACCAGCCACTTATATTGTTTGCATAAGCCGGCCTGAATCTCTTTAAGTGTGCAGTAAGCAGATAATACAGTACTGTATATACAAGTGTGAACTGGTCTAGCTTCTCAACCTAATCAGACCGTTTTTGTTCTTTCTATCAATATGCTAATCAGGGACATCTGCAGGGGGTCAAAAAATAGTCAAGATGCCAGGCTTTTGACTGCACAGATGTAGCAACCATCTTGACTTTTTAAAATCCTCCTTCATGTCCTTGCTGTAAATCTTAATAGCTTTGCTCATATAATTTTATTCCTCAGCTATTTCAAGGAAGAACTTTGTGTATCTTAAGGATTTGCTTCTGCCATTTTAAATACCACCTTGACCCATAAAGATTATGTTCCATTTATAATTAGGTTTGCATAGATGTTAATGTATATATTCTGCCACAATAATATTTTTTTTAATCATTGCAAGGCAAGCTGGTTTCATTAATGTACTTTCAATGGGTTGAGAAAGTAGGAAAATGTGGAAACCAGGGAAAGGAAAACTAAGGTTTTCTTTGACCTTTGTACCAAATGTTATAATTTTTTTAAGATAACAGAATGACAGAATAATAGAGTTGGGAAGGGACCTTGGAGGTCTTCTAGTCCAGTGGTCACCAACTGGTGGTCCGTGAGAAAATTTTAGTGGTCCGCAGAAAAATTGTTTGCATTTTTATACTGCACTAAATACTATTTACCTTTAAAAAAAAATTATATTAATGATCTGCAGGATTTAAAATTATGAATTTAGTGGTCCCTGAGGTCCAAAAGGTTGGTGACTTCTGTTCTAGTCGAACAAATAGCCGAAACCAATTTTAATTCTGAAAAGGCACCTAACAGCTTACTGCTTTCCCTGAATTTGGAGAGATAACAACTCCCATCATTATTAGACTGGAGATCAGATTCAAACTGTCACATAGCAATTACAATTGAATTTACACACAGTGCTAAAGTTAAAAATAGAGCTTAAGGTTGATTTTATATATGGTCTGTTGTGAGATTCTTCCCCCGCCCCCAAAAAACTAATAAATCCTGATTTATAGTTTAATGCACTATCTATTCTAAACCCAGACAGTTGTGGTTCCTGAACAAACCAGATTTCCAATGGTACATGAATTCAATAATTGTGTTCAAGGGAATGCTTTCAGTTTACTCTTCAGGGTGAAGAGGATTTTAAAAAGGGGAGAAGCGCCATATATAATGCCAGGAATATCTTGAAGAAAAAGCAGGAGTGGAAGGCTAAAATAAATTATTCAGTGCATCTGGAACCAGTCTTTCCCAACCTCAATAAGATGTGTGGATTTTAAGTGGCTGGGGAATTCTGGGAGTTGAAGTCTGAACATCTTTAAAGTTGCTGTGGTTGAGAAGCACTGATCTAGACTACAAGAAGATCTATCGCCCTCAAACTGGTGCAACGCAGAAAGTAAGACTGAAGGTTTGAACCTTCCCCTTTAAGAAAGCTCTCGGTCTCACTGCAGTCTGATAGAGCCTAAGATAAATACATTTGGCTTCCTTCAATTTCTGTTGTGCTAGATGAGACGCAAGAAGATCTCTATAGTTACTAAAGCTGGGCTGCGCCTTCATCTAGTGACTATTTGGATTTTTGCAGCCCAATTACCTTAGCTGTAGGTTTATATCCGTTTCCTGGAACTGAAATGAGGTATTTGTACCATTTACTCCCGATTCCCGGTATTTACAGGAACGGCAAAGCAGCTGGGAGCATTTGCTGAGGAAAATTGTACTTTTGACTGCTGGTTAGGGAGGGCGAACGGGGACGTTACTGTGGAAACACTTTGAAGAGAGAAAATAATTTATTGGGTGATGGCTGGCAGTATCGGACAGGAAGGGGAAAAGGCGGCAAGATTCCCTAATATTGTTCAGGAGAGAAATTGAGTATCCTATTCTCTGGCGTTCTGGCTGAATACTCTCTCCTGTAACATACGTGCAGGAAGCTATGATATTTTTAAAAAAATGGTCTAATAGCTTATTCCGTTTAATAAGATTTGTTAATCAGAAAGGGTGCTATCAGAGTCCTCCTATAATATATAAGAAAACAGGTTGATGTAACCCAGGGTTTTTTTTCCCCAAATGCAACAGCAAGCACTAGAGGAGCACAGGAAGAGAAGCCAAAAGATAGCCCATCTGCAGGGTTGTAGAGATGCTTTTATTCCCAACTAACTGCCTCCTGATTCTCCATCCTCCTCCCCCCCACCTTAAAAATCCCAGTGCTCACTGCTAGGTATTTCAGCAAGAGGAAGGCATAGAAGCGCAAGAAAAACAGAGCAGCCAGCCAAGCTTCGTGATCCTGGACAAATTGCCATTTAGTACTGCATCACCAGCTCCCTGCATTGCTCTCCTGCAGTGCTTGTGGGCGGGGGGGGGGGAGCAGATAGAAGCAAGGAGAGCAATGCTGCATTCACTGCAGTGGAATCTGGTTTGCTGCAGAGAAGCTGGAAAATGTACGCTCCTGTGGCCGTTATCCTTCGCTCATGGTGGTGGGGGGAGAAGGGTCAGCAGTAATACATAATGATTTTGCAGAGACCCAGGTTTTCACTCTCTGTAGTACAATTGGGCTACATCAAGGGACTGCAGACATCTCCCCCCCCCCACGGCATCAGGGGAGAGAACACCCCCTGAAATCAGCCCCCTAAGGGGATATATCCCCTACACTTCATTCCGTCGGTAACACCTGTAACTTAGGCAATGAAAACCCACACGATCAATGCTTGTTGACTTGTCAAGTATGAAAATGGGGTGAATGTTTCTTATCACAGCATGCCACAAGTGCCTAGCTTCCTCTAGATCAGTTTTCTGGAGCCATTTGGCTTTCTGTTCCTCCAAGCTCTGTCTTGGCCCACTGCTGTGCTCCGTCTGAGGGAAATAGGTGTTTTAGAAACATGAAGTATAAATAACAACAAAATAGACCTTAACAGGTAAGTGTACCAGAGACTGAGAATCTAAGTATGATCTGACTTGGAATGTACTGGGGTGGTGGACCACCTTACCATCCCAACAAGACTGCTGACTGGAGTAATTATTTAAAAATTCCCAGAAGGCAGCTGTGGCCTACTATATTCTGCACCATTGTCCAATAACTCCAAGGGACAGGCTTTCAAAGTTCAACATTGCTTTTCTGAGTAAAGTTGAGAATTCTCGAGATTCTTCTAAATAATCGGAAACTCTTGATTTTCCTGCAAGATCCAACTCATTATCCCACAAAGCTAGGAATTAAATTCTTCCTCCATATTTCAAGGCAACATTTAAATAAAAAAAACCAATAGGAACTTCCATCCCTATCTTACTCAATGGTAGATACCAGACTCAAAATCTGGGTAGAACCAGGGAAGATTTTTGAAATTTTGGATAGCCGCTAAACCCAGACAACTTGTAGTCTGCCATGAATTCTACCCAGATGGTGACAATGGTGCAGAATATTAATGTGAATTGTAATTCAACATCTGGAGCATTCTCTTTAAACAATGCTGTTTGATGGATCGATGATCTGACCAGATATGTCAATCACTGCTTTATCTTTTGAAGATAATTCATAATGGAAACTGCCCCAGTGAATCTATTACTTCTAAATATAGCAGCCTAATAAAATGATTTAATTAAATTGGTAGTGGATTCCTCATTGGGGGAAGAAAGCAATATGGAGACAGAAGTCAGCAATGATGGAATTACATGTCAAGGTCATAAAGCTGCCTCTGCAAACTATCAATTACACCTTAAATATAAGATGATCAAACCACTATGGCTCCCATCAATGACTTTTACTCCAAGAGGACAGAGTTAATGAAATGTGTCAATCCCCAACCTTTGGATTGGCTTCATGTTGAGAAAGATCTAGATCAAAAAAATACAATAATCATGATTTAAAAACTCCAGCTACTGTAGTTTGTATTAAGATGTTACTAATCCTTTTGTATTGTAGAAAATACATCAACCTGATCATCCTTTTATGTTTACAGTTTTATTCTCTATTTGCTTCCTTTTTTATCTATGTCTATTCCTAGTTTGTGTTTACATTTCATGCATAGATAGTTTGGATTGAATTGCTGACAGGTTGTGTTTGCAAGATCTGCTTTTCATTAAAAAAAAAAAACTTAAGGGAGACAGTTGATGAGGCTGTGAATCTCACAATCTTCTTTACAGTAATCCATAATCACACTGGTTTAAAAAGAGCAGCGCAGAAAGATAAGAAAGAATAATTGTCTGTTCTGGAAAGGCCTTGCACCATTCTGGTAAAGGGTGGCCTCTGAAGACTCTTTCTTTTTATTCCTCCTCTCTCCAGTCTCAGCCCACCCAGGAAAAATAGCTCAGGCCAAGCAATGTTCGCCCCCCCCAAAGAGCTGCACACTCAAAAGAATGACATAATACTTTTAATGTGTTTTATAAAGGGGGAGGGAAGCAAGATAAGGACCAAGAAAGACTGTTTGGTGGGAAGGAGAATAGTCTGCGTATGCACACAAAGCTTCAGATCCATGTGCCTGCTGGATTAGAGAGGCACTGAAGAACAAAGTCTGACATCCTTCCTCAATGTATTGCAGTTAGTTTATAATCATGTTTTAAAGAGAAAGCAGCAAGCAGGGCATGAGATGAACCTCCAGCCGTGGGAAGGAAGCACAAGGCAGCATATCAATAGGAATTCCTTGGCAAAATACTAAATAACTTAGGAGTTGGGCCTTCTAGCCTCAGTCCTAGAAATCACTGATTCTGCGTTTTTCCCAGAGAGAATATCTCTGCAATATTCAGTTCTCCACTGTTCTAATCAGCTTTCCTGCATTTTTGTTTAGCGTATAACTTGGGCATCTCCCAACTAAATTCTCTAAGTCAAGGAGAGGCTTCAAATCGGCAGAAACAATAGCTGCTGCCAAAAAAACTGAATCTCAACATCTAAAACTGGGGGGGGAAAGGGAAGATAAAATGTTGCAAGACAGGCAGCAAAAACAGAAATTAGGAGGTTTGGAATACAAATCACTGGGACAACAGCTAACTAGTCTGCTCCTTTCTATCCTTTTATACAAACCAAAGCGAAAATCAACTTCGGGCGAAGACCTGGGACTCTTCAAGGAAGCCTTATGTTACGGATAAAGGCACACTGTGCACACTAAGCCCACTGGCTGTGATTGAGACTTGATATTCCTACAACTATTTGAACTCTAGGAAGAAAATAACTTTGCAAGGCCCCCTGACCTGCCTCCCTCCTAGCCCACCCCCTGCTCTGATTAAAGTGCTTGTGTTAAGAAGATGGTTGTGGCGGTGTGAGTTTTTCACGGAGACAGGCTCTGAGAGGTGGGGGCATCCTCCGCAGGCAGGATTTCGATGCTGCTGTCCGGCTGGCTTGGGGAGATGCTGTCGGTCAAGTCCATCTCCTGCACCTGACTGGGCGACAGTGGCTGTGGGGAGCTGGCTGTGTCAGTGCTGGAGGTGGGAGATTTGCTCTCGGAGAGGCCCAGCAGCTCCTGGACGTTACGTGGTAAATCCTGGCAGAGAGAAAACCCAAGACTTTAATAGGTAGCTTTTTCCTGATCAGACCTCCCCTAGTCTAGTATGCTTAGGTCCTACACAGCTTCCACGGCACATAAATACCCCAAAAAGTTCAGTGGCAAAGGCCCTGCTTGAAATGTATAAATTCTAAGCTTCAAATCTTGGCTCTCCCATAAAAGGGTCAAGTAGGCTGCCTTTTGTGTGCTTAAATTTTAGGCTGGCACGTAATGAATTAATACAATGCTACATAAGCCACCATTCACAGTCACCAGGTATGTATGTAATCGCCATTAGATTTGGCAGCCCTAAAAAGGGATTGAAGTATATTTTTATGTATTACTTCAGGATGCTATAAACAGAGATTAAGGGTATCAGACTAGAAACCAGGAGACTGGGACTTCTGGTCCTATCTTGGGTCAGTCACTTTCTTTCAACCCAAGAAAGGCAATGGAAAACCAATTCTGAAAACCCTTGCTAAGAAAACCACAGGGATTTGTCCCTGAAGGCTCCAGGAGTCAATAGACTCAAAGACACAAGTTATCTATGTGTGTTGGGTTAAATACATAACATCTTGATTTGTACTAAACATCTACCTATCCCAGATCCTTGGGAAGGACTCAAATAAAAGGCAGATAAAATGCCAAATACAGTCTGAACATCTGGTTGACTGTGCAATAAACAACAACAAAGATGATGATGATGTGCCATTTGCAGACAAAGCAAACAATCACCAGCTTATAAGAACTTGGAAAAAACACTCAAGCAGCACAAGGGCAACTGAGGATACTCAGTGTCCACGTAATTCAGACCCTGAACAGAAATTCTCCTTCTTGCAATATTTTGCAATTAGATCTTGCAAGCACTATTGTTAATAACCACACACGTTAACTACACATGACAGATGGAGCACTTCTTTTGTGTTTTGGGGAGGGCAACACTCCACCTAGCCATTTCAACCTCCCAATTAACATCAGGGGGTTCTTCATTTTGCTCAGCATGAATCTCAAACATAGGAAATGCTCAAAGTGAAAACCAACAGCTATGCTAGCTAGAAATATGGGGCCAGTATTTAAGACATCCAGTTGGGGAACATTTTTTTCAATCCAGTGAAAGTTGGATCATTATTTCAGCAGCGTTTTACACATTCCTCTTTTTGAGAATGTCTTGACTATTGACTACAGAAAGGAGTCTGCAGTAGGAAAGCATCATGCCTCGTTGGCAAAAACTCACTGGAGTAGAAACAAGTTGCCTGTAGATTGCCTCAGCCCGGCATAAAATGTCCTCCACGCTCATCTTCATGGTCAGTTCATTAATATGCTTTGGGAAGACACAAACAAAAAGAACACACTCTGCTAAACATGAATGTAAAATTCAACTAGACAGAAGGGAATGGAGTGGACGGTGTGAAAAATGTTACAGAAGAAGGTATTTTCCTGTAAACCAGAACGTATATTCTGAGTTTGGGGAACTGTTATAAATGACATGTAAGAATTATGGATGTAAAAGCCAAAGTGAGAAACTTCTAGAAAAATGAGTGAGATATAGTGAAATAAATACATTACTCCTTAGCCAAAGCAGCAAAAACTTTGCATAACAGCAGGGGGCACAATGACAATCTGAGCAGAAAAAAATATTAATTGTTCCCCAGAATATACCATTCACATTTCAGAAGCAAGCCACAAGCATAATTCAGTATTTGTTCCTGTAAACGTGAAACTCTGAATGGTACATGTTTAGAGTTCAAACACATACCTATCTTTATGCGTGAGAGGTATGAGAAAGCATTCACCTGCTTGGCCCTCACCTTGAGAATCTCGTTAAAGCCAAAACCAGAGTTCATAAGAGCCTGTCTCTCTGCATCCAGAATGGCACAACCCACCAGCAGGTGAAAATTGGGGCAAGGCAATTCTGTCCATAACACCTGGAATGAGAGGTACAAAAACAATTTAGACCGGTATCAACTAGCAGTATTATTTATCATATTGCCTGATTAAGCACAATATTCTGTCTTTTCCAACCATCAGCTGGACCATCCTATCCCTGAGATGAACCTTGTTCGGTGAAAAACTAGATGTAGCTTGGCTGGTTCTATCATTTGATCTTCCCAAATCACTCTGAATTTATTTACTCAACTCCTCAGGAACTTTGCACAGTTCTCTCCTTGCTAAGTTATTTTATTTTATTGTTTACCAAGCGAATTCATTTGAGTGAATTCAAATTCACTCACACAGGTGAGTCCAGGCAGCTTACAACATTAAAAATCCACAAGATGAAAACCGCAAAACTCTTCCACCATCATCCCCATTCACATGGCAGCAGCAACCCAATGAGGCTGATCAAGTGGTTGGACCTATCTAAGATCAATCTAAATGTGGATCTTTATTATGGTCAGATCACTGCCTGGTCATTTTTTATGCAGATCTCCAATTAAAATACTCCAGCCTAGAAATCTTACAAATCAAGTAATTTCCTGCAGATGCTTGGGGTATTTATGGAGTGATCTACTACAGCAGGTAGTTCCAATATACATTGATCCTTGGAACTCAGAAATAGGGGGCCACTGGACATGACTGCTTCTGAGAATCAGTTCTGAGGATCCTTTTGGCTTATGAAGAAGCTCTGGTAGGAAATACAGGTAGCCCTTGGGGTATCGCCCTTTGTTCAGCAACTGTTCAATGCTACGATGGCACTGAATGAGGGAAATTTATGTTAGGTCAATGAAGTGGCAGCCATTGCAGCATCCCTGCAGTCATGTGATCGCAAGCTAGGCGCCAGGTACCCAGATCACAATTACAGCATCACAGAGCTGCAGTCATTAGCAGCCTCCTCCACCAGCCTACCTATTTTGTAGTGCCCAACTGCAACTCTTTAATTGCCAACCTGCTTGCCTAGGATTCTAGCCACATGAGCTCCAAGATTGCCAATTGCTAAGCAATGCAGTCACATGACAGTATGCTTTATGACTGCATTGCTTAACCATTTCAATCCCAGTTGCCATCATAATCCTGAGAACTACCTTTACACTTAGAGAAGTGTAGAGAAGTGATGGTGAAAGGAAAAGACCTACTGTATTTTTCGGACTATAAGGCACACTTTTTTCCCTCAAAAAAGAGGCTGAAAATCTAGGTGTATCTTATATACTGAATACAGCATTTTTGCCTCCCAAAACCTTGCCCCCTTCACCAAAATGGCCGTGCAGAGTTAGGAGGTTTCCAGATTGCTATTGGGGGCTGGGGAGAGCAGAAATGAGCAAAAAATGGGCCATTCTTTGGTCAATTTTGTCTCCCCCCCCCAGCCCCCAGAATTTGCTCACATTTGCCCCCCCCCCTCCCAGCCTACAAACCTCCTAACGGCTATTCATGCCCTCTTTTTTTTTTTGGAAAAAAAACAGGCCCATTTTTGCGAAAAACAGGCCATTTTTGGGAGGTCTGCAGAGTGCAAAAACTTTTGTTTTTAATTTACCCCTTCAAAATCTTGGTGCGTCTTATACTCCTGTGCATCTTATACTCCAAAAACACGGTAAGCCAAGTACAGATGCATATGTGGTGATAGGAAGAGAAACACTGTTTCTCCAATGATAGAATAGTACATTGCAAGAATTACAGCAATAGCACTTATATACCGCTTCATGGTGCTTTACAGCAGGGGTCCCCAACCTGTGGCCACAGCCAAGGGGTTTGCAACTGGGCGGTGGAAACAGCTGACGGGTGTGTGCACATGCGCATCCTTACTTGCACAAGCAGCAGGCAAAAGAATGTATTGGCTTCATTTGCAGGAGCAGCAGGCACGAATGCACGGATGCCGTTTGCACAAATGGAGCTGCATGCACAGGTGCACATTTACCAGCCACTTGTGTGAACTATCCCCTCCCCATCCCTGCCAGCCAGCAAAGCCAGAAATCTTGGGGAATTCTACTTTACAGCCCTCTCTAAGCGGTTTACAGAGTTAGCATATTTGCCCTCAACAATCTGGGTCCTCATTTTACCCACCTCGGAAGGATGCAAGGCTGAGTCAACCTAGAGCCAAGATGGCGAACCTATGACACGTATGACACAGGTGGCACGCGGAGCCATTTCTGAGTGCATGTGAGGCGTTGCTCTGTCAGCTCCAGGGTGCATGCGCCTGCTGGCCAGCTGATTTTGGCCTTGATTTTTGGCTGTTTTTCGCCTGCCGGAAGCTTCCTGAAGCCTCTGGAGGGCAAAAAACGGCCCAAAGCGCAAACTGAAAATCAGAAAACAGGCAGTTTCTGACCTCTGGGGGGCCTTCGGAAGAGAAGGGGAGGCCATTTCCACCCTCCCCAGGCCCCAAGAAAGCCATGCACGCATGCATGGGGCAGCAGGGCGGGTGGTGTCATACACATATGCACAGGGGGCACAGCACCAGAGGGGAGGGTTAGATTATGGGATGGGCACACGAGCGCACACAATAGCGCCAGTGCATATTTTGGCACCTGAGGCAAAAAAGGTTCGCCATCACTGACCTAGAGCCTGGTGAGAATCAAACTGCTGTTATGGGCAGAGTTAGCCTGCAATAATTACATCCAGTGGCCTAATTCAAAAGGGCTCATTTCTCATTGGAGAGGAATGACCAAGAGGACTTTCATGCAGGCCACATCTGCCAATAAAACTGCTCACTCTGCACTTAGATTTAGACTCCAAATGAGCAGATCCAGGCACTGCTGTACTGTCTTGCAATGTGTATCTGGGATTCGGTTCGGCTTATCACGTTCCTCCGAGGAAGGGTTCTCTGCAGCACGAGGACAGACAGCTGCATGTTGAGATACCATCTGGGAATGGTATACATGAAAATCTAAACTTGTTGAAGGAATGGCTGGGAAGCATTCCCACAAGTCTGTCTTTCTAACTCTTTTTGCATCTGTAAATCTCCCGCAGACCTCAACACCATAATGCAGTCCCAAAACTCTACTTTTCACTGGTCTATTTTCTCTGCTCCTTCCACCAGTCCCCAAAAGGAAATGAATTATCGCCCAGGTCTCCCCTAACCCTCCTGACATGAGTAAGAATTATTTTTTTCCCAATCTCACCTCCCAAAGCTGTAGAATTTCAGAGAAGGGAAATTCTCTCTTGAACCAGATCAAGATCCATCGGAAACAGAAACATAAGCTGCCAGATTCCTTCGAGTCTTTGGGAACCAGGAAAAACAGGGCAGAAGCAAAAGAGAAAAGACGGAATTATGTGGATAGGTATTCACTGGTGTAAAATATGTTCAAAAAGTTTGAGTATTTGTAGGTCAAATTAAGGAAAAAAGCCCCTGAATAATGAGACTTAATAATGAGACTTTTTGTTCTTAAAGAACAAAAACATAGACATCTCCACAGAAGTGGAATCCCTTAATTTTTAACTTCCCTACACCTGTAACACCTGTAATACACCTGTACCTAGGAAGTCACAGAGTGGGGGATCCAGCACTCTAAGAAGCAAGGTGAGCTGGGAAAGCTGGCGTTTCATGGACTCCTGGCTTTCTTCAAAATTGTGGTGCTGCAAGCAGAAAACAGAAGACCATGAAAAAACCGGTGGGGAGAAGTAATTATTGTTAAGTAAATGTATACAACTAGTCCTCGACTTACAACAGTTCATTTTAGTGACTGTTCAAAGTTACAATAATACTGAAAATATGATTTATGACCATTTTGCACAGATATGATTGCTACGGCATTTCCATGGCCACGTGGTCGGAATTCAGACACTTGGCAACTGATTCATATTTATGATGATTGCAATCGTAGGGTCATCTTTTCTGACTTTCTAACAAGCAAAATAAACAAAGTCAGATTCACTTAACAACTGTGTTCCTAAACTAATTGCAGTGATTCACTTAACAACTGTGGCAAGTAAGGTCGAAAAACTCTCTTAATAAATTTCTCACTTAGCAATGGAAATCTTGGGCGATATTGTGGTCGTAAGCCAAAGACAACCTGTATGCCAGCCTCTTCCCTAAAAGTAGTCTTCAAGGCACTTGTTAAAATACAAAAGAAAAGTTTATAATCCAAACACATGATTTTTTAAAAAAATGAAACTAGTAGCAAGTCAGGTCAAAGATCCACAGCTTCCTTGAATTCCATGCTGTAACTTGGTTTGAGAAATGTTTTAAAATGAGGCTGAGGATATATTAATTAATTAATTACGGTTACAAAGAGTAACCGTAATTTTGACCCAGACAGCATACTCACCACCAGTTCCATAAAACCACAGAAGCACCAGAAGGCGTCGACTTCATTCTGGGTGATATAGAGAATGGGGGACAGCAGATCACTCATTCCTTGTACATACCCTGTTCAGGCAAGCAAAAGAAATAATGAATGAGACTGTTAATTTCTTAATTCGAGGTGATTTTTTTTTTCAAGCTTCAAGTTACTGCTTGGTCTTTTCTGTGATGACTCTTTAAAAGAACATGCACCTTTTCCTGGGCTCAGGCGGTTCCAGGAAACACGTTGAGAAGACAGTGATGAACACAAAGACACATAGTCTTGGCAGTGCCTCACTAATTTAATCATGTCCTAAGCCACATGGCTGTTGCCTCAGCTTCCCAGGTTTGTGCCTTGTTTACAGAAACACTGACAGTTATAATAAGATGCTCATATTCCCTCTGAAGCACTCTTTTTACATCCATGTGGCTCAGTGAGTAAGACACTGAGCTTGTCGATCAGGTCGGCAATTCAGCGGTTCAAATCCGTAGTGCCGCATAACGCGGAGAGCTCCCATTACTTATCCCAGCTTCTGCCAACCTAGCAGTTCGAAAGCACATAAAAAATGCAAGTAGAAAAATAAGAGCCACCTTTGGTGGGAAGGTAACAGTGTTCCATGCACCTACGGTGTTTAGTCATGCTGGCCACATGGCCACAGAGACGTCTTCAGACAGTGCTGGTTCTTCAGCTTTGAAACAGAGATGAGCACCGCCCCCTAGAGTTGGGAACGACTAGCACATATGTCCGAGGGGAACCTACCGTTACAGTAGCTGCACATCATTACATTGTATCTATTCCTTTCTACCAATTCTTCTGCCTCCTTCTATCTTTGTCCGCTAACAAGAAGGCAATAGTTTCAATATGAAGCAAAAATCAAGAACACGGGGGCATGACCTCAAACAGACAGGAGGGATGTTCAAAAGTAATGGTAGAAAGTATTACTTTATAGAAAGAGTAGTAGAAGCTTGCAACCAACTTTCGGCCGAGGTAGTAGGTCAATCATCAGTAACTGAATTTAAACATGCTTGGGATAAACACACGTCTATCATCTGACAAAAATAAAGATAAATAAAATAAATAGAAGTAAAACATGACTACAAATAAAAATAAATCAATGATGGACCATTTAGTGTTTTTCTGGCATCAGTTTTCCACGGTTCTAAGAGCCCCCTCTTAAGCCATGACGATTTGGACTGGTGTCCTTCCTTGGAACTCACCTAGATCAAAGTTGTACATGCAGTATGTCATCAGCACATCATTCAAGAGTACCAGTCCTGGATTCTCACTGCCCTCATAGAATTTGTTGTTTCTATCTGTGCGGCTGACATCTCTTTCTGCAAAGGCACAAATACAAGCTTCTAAAACTCACCTGTACTGCCCCCTTGCAAGGGACATTCAGACGGATGACTTAGGGAAGGAATTCATTTTTTAAAAAAGGGCAAACTAAATCAGGAAAGTAAAACAACAAGGAAAAGAGGAGGAATTGTATCCCAAGGAAAGAATAAATCGTCATACGCACAGCTTAGACAATTTAGATGAGAAAAGGGGTGTTCCAAAACATTAGGACAAGCACTCCCTGGAGGGATTCAATAGAAATCAATAATCAATCATCTTGTGAATGAGGGTGCTGAGAAAACAGAAATAGAGACTCATTGTCTTATAGTGAGCCATGGTGGCACAAAGGTTAGAATGCCATTATGTAGGCTGACTCTGCTCACTGCCAAGAGTTCAATCCTGACCAGCTCAAGATTGACTCAACCTTCCATCTTTCCAAAGTTGGTAAAACGAAGACCCAGATTATTGGGGCAATATGCTGATTCTGTAACCACTTAAGAGAGTATTGCAAAGCACTATGGAGCGGCATATAAGTAAGTGCTATAATGTAGCACAAGGATCCTCTAACACAGGTCCATGGACTGGCACGGGTCCAAGGCATGTCAGAAACAGGGCCGTGCAAACAAGCTAAGCTCCATCCACGGGGTGTATGCAGCAAACGAAACCAAGCCCCTTCCAGATCGTGGAAAAAGCTCTCTCCACGGAACCAGTACCTGGTGCCCAAAAGGTTGCGGGCTGCTGATGAAGCATATAAAAACTTGGAAATCGCTCACTGAATCTGATTGGCAACAGATTCAGGTCACATTCAAGAGAGCACTTATTTATATAATGCATAATTAATTCATACAATGTACTGTCGGAAGTAGTGGTGATGGCTGCTGTCTGGGAAAGCTTTAAAAGATTCTGTCTTCTGTGCACTGATTATTAACTATTAACCAGAGCAGATAATGGGAGGAACCTCCACATTAAAAGGGGAGGCATGGTTTGCAATATTAGATACTGGGAAACAATAAAGGAAGAAAGGATTGTCTTTAGAAGCATATGGCTGTAATAGGAGGGTGGCAGTAGCTCAGCATGGCTAAGAATTCCAGGAGTTGTGAATCCAGCCATTGGCAAAAAAAAAATGGGCAAAAACAAATCAGCCAGGTGCTGTTACAGAATGAGAGTAAACCTCAAAACCAGGGGTGGGTTCCGGCTGTTGCTACTGCCTGTTTGCTCAGGGATATGCTGTGCGCGCGCTTGATACATGCTACGGACGCCTGCGCAGTACTAAAAAAAACGTTTCTGTGCATGCACAGAAGCAAAAGAACAAGAGAATCGGTTCAAGGGTGTGGCGAGCCGAGTTCCTATCTATTTGGCCAAACTGGTCCAAACTGGTAGGAACCCACCTCTGCTCAAAACCAACAAGTAGAATTTATACCAACCAATAAGGCTGCGATAACCCCGCAGTAAAGAGTTCCGCAGTTCCTGTTCTTCGCTGACCGACTTCCACTGTAACTTCATGCGGAAGTATTCATCTCTGAGGAGAAGGTAGAAGAATGGAATGGAAAAAGGCTCTGACTCAGGTCCCCTCTGCAGACCCAACAGTCCTTGCCAAGCCCCAGGACTAGCTCCCCTTCGAACGGGCCACTCCCTGATGAAGAATTAGGCTTACGTTTTCCGTCTCACTTGCGCCTTGTTCTCTTCGTTGCTGTTGCCCCAGGAATAATAGCTCAAAAGGTACTTCCACACTTCCTTACGTAATGACATGCTGAGTCCCTGAAAGGGACAAATACATAAATAGTTCAAAGAAAGGAAGCAAGTTATTATAGAACAAAGCACCTACCTTGCTTCAATTCCAGGGCTTAAATCTGTGGTAGGAAACACAGTTATAGGTGGACCTCAACTTATAACTGTTTGATGTTATGACAGACCCCCCAATTCAAAGTTCAGACAGCCTGGCAGCCCTTGCAAGTCACATAATCACATTTTAAGCCCTGGCAACCAGCCTGCATTTACGGCTGTTTGCATTGTCCTGCAGTCACATGACCAGGATTTGTGAAGGGATTTGGGGGTTGTTGTTGTTTTTTGCCAGAAACTGGCATTTACTTTTATGTTTCCGGCAAAGTAAGGCCAAATATGGACAACGGGTTTTCTATACAACAGTGCTCACTTCACAACCATCAGATTCATTTTACGACCATCATAAAAAAGTTGAGGACTATCCAATATCGTATTATCGAATGTCCAATTCACATGGACATTCCAATAAACAGCCATAATAATTTCCTCTTGTTTTCTATCCCGTAAACACAAGGCATGTGCTGGTCCAGCTGCCCTCCGCCCCACAAATCTCACCCCAGCAAAGATCCTCTTCCTCAATCCAATGGGATCCAGTACACGTCCATCGGGATCCAGATGCTGTTCCCATTCCTGCTCCGAAACTGGGGTCTCCCTTTGAACAGAGGGCCGTTCTCCTAGTTGTGCCTGCTGCTAAGAACAAAGTAAGCTAAAATATCAATTGTATCTAAAAAAGAAAAGTTCCTTAAGAGGGAAGGAGGAAGAAAGGACAATGATAAAAACTTTCCTTCTTTTGAATTAGAGGGACATTGTGAAGCTGAAGAGCCTAAAGAATTCTTCCAATAGTCAAATGTGCCTACATATTGCAAATTCTTTTCACACTGAAAAGTTCTAGAAGCAACTTCCCAGTTTCTTTGCAGTAGATCTAGCAAACAAAGGAGAAATTATGTTGTGAATCTGTTAACTACTGTGGTGGTTACCTCAGTACTCATCATTAACTGGTTCCAAGAGGTGCAACAAATACTAAAAACAACAAGTTCCCAACAAACCACAAAATTAACATGTGATCCTTTGTTTCAGTTGGAAAGGGTTGTGACTCACAAGACAGCTGACACCGACAAGTTCTAGCTTGCACGAGTACAAAACAAATGATAAGCACCGGAACAAAATGTTCGTGTCAAAATGCATTGAGTACCAAATTCGATGCGTTTCAAAGGAGTAGAGAAACGAGGTACCACTATATCTTCATTTATTAGATCATTTTAAGTTAATTTTAAGAGCATAATCTTTTGAAGGAAGCTTATAAACATATTAGCATAATATAACTAATATTCAACATAGTTAGCTCTTCAAACCAGTTCCAAGTATGACACCCTTTTAAAACACCCTCAACAAATATCATTCAGTTAAAATTCAGAAAGCACAAATGTAAGGTTTAAAATCCTCTTAAGATCAACCACAGCTGCCATTTTTGCTGGAAGAAATCTGTAAGTTAAGGTTTATCACTCAGAAGCTGAATCAGATCCTCAGTCCTACAAAACTTTGTGACTTGGAATCTCCAATAAGTTCCCATAAAAAATGTCAAGATACCTTGGACGTCAGCTACTACTACAGCAGTTTCACACTGGGGCTGAAGTTTTTTTTTAGTCCTCGTGAATCATTTGTGTAGTCACTTTACTGATGGGAAGACCAGATACACAAATATATGAAACTGACAGATGCGTGTTTAAACATGAAAAGGCAGTACAAGCCACGCTAATGAAGTAGCTGCCACTCCTCCTACATATCATTTCGCCAGATTTGTTCTAAGACTAACATTGGTCCATTTAAGCTTCTATGTTTAAAGACTGGCTGGCTGCTCTTTGATCAAGGGAGAAGGATTTCCTTCAAAGAGTTCGCTTGAAATCTTCTCCTTCTACAGTGTCCTACTTGTTACATTTCTACAAGCCCCCCTCACAATATGACCGCATCTTCAGTAACTCTACGACAGTTGGAGAAAATGGGTGGCAGAAGGTATAACCAGCCATTTCTTGAGCCTGAAAAACACCTCTTCCCACTTGGACTGGTTGCCATCTCTGCCAGCCTTCAAAATTGCCTATTTCAACACTCACACAGGTGATGACTTCAAAGCCTGTCTCTTCCTCCACATTGGCAGCCGCTGAATCACCAAGGGAATGGTGGGTGAGTCCATCTTCCTGGTGCAGAGCCCCACGGAAGAAATTGGTAACTTTGGAGAAGCCACCAAAGGTGGCAGCATAAGGATCCTGCAGGAATCGCTAGGAGGAAAAACCACCACAACATGTTTATAGTTACAGGTAGTCCTCACTTGCTGCCTCATTTAGCAACCGTTCAAAGTACAAAAATAGAAAAAAAGCTTTGCAACCAACAAGCATTTACAACCACTGTGAGCATACCAGTCATGTGATCACCATTTGTGTGCTTCACAACTGGCCTGCAATAAGCACATTTAATAGAGAAGGTAGAAGTAAAATAGTTAAGTCACAGTCACATGATGCTTTGCTTAGCAACAGTGCCCCTTGGCAAAAGAGCTGCCAATCCAATTTTGGGTCGCTAAGGGAGGACTACTGGTTAAACCTCACTGCATCAAATGCATATTGCCCATTATTCATAGCTCCTAATTCATCTGTGGTCTAGGAGTGTCCAACAGTACGCACGTGTCCTAAACTCTGCAGTTAGTACTCAGGATATAATTGCAGCCCTCTCCAATCTAGTTTACTTTCTTCCAGTGTAAATAGCTGCTAGTGGTGTGAATAGCTGATGAAGTAGCTAAACCTCTTTTTCAACTATCAGTCTATAATCCGCTTCTTGAAACCTGAACTCAAATCATGTTTGCCCAGAACCTGATAGTGCAGCTTTACACACTCAATTATTGCTGGTCCATTGCTGGAAGAAAGTGGCAAGAAGGTGACAAGCAACAGGGAGAAAACAGAACTATTTATTTTTTGCATCTGTCTTTACACAAAGAGATAAAACAGTCCAACCTATCAAAAACAGCACCACAAAAACCAGATTAGGAACACAAATTGAAATAGGGAAGAAAATGGTAAGTGAGCACCTGCCTACCCTAGACAAGTTCAAATCATCAGGACCGGACGGATTACACCCCAGGGTTCTGAAGGAATTGGCAGGTGAGATCTCAGAACCACTGAACTATATATTTCAGAGATCCTGGAGCACCAGGGAACTGCCAGAGGACTGGAAAAGAGCTGATGTGATTCCCATCTTCAAAAAAGGAAAAAAAATACATCCAGGAAACTACAGACCTATCAGCCTGACCTCAATACCAGGAAAAATTCTGGAAAAGATAATCAAGGAACGAATTAGCAAACACCTAGAAGTAAACAAAGTAATAGACAAAAGCCAACATGGGTTTGTCAAAAACAGATCATGCCAGACTAATCTTATTGCATTATTTGACAAAGTGACAAAATTAGTGGACCAGAGGAATGCCATCGATATAGTTTACTTGGACTTCAGTAAGGCATTTGATAAGGTAGACCATAACCTACTAGTAGATAAAGTAGAAGAATGTGGGTTGGACAGCATCATCACCAGATGGATTCGTAACTGGCTCACCGACCGTGCTCAATGTGTAATCCTCAATGGAACTGCATCTACCTGGAGGGAATTATGTAGTGGAGTACCCCAAGGCTCTGTTTTAGGCCCAGTACTCTTCAACATCTTCATCAATGATTTGGATGAGGGAATAAATGGGGAACTCATCAAATTTGCAGATGACACCAAGCTGGCAGGAATAGCCAACATTCCAGAAGACAGGCTTAAGATACAGAAGGATCTTGACAAACTTGAACATTGGGCACTATCTAATAAAATGAAATTCAATGGTGAAAATAGTAAGGTTCTTCATTTAGGCAAGAAAAATGAAATGCACAGGTACAGTATAGGTGGTACCTTGCTCAATAGAGACTCGGTGCTGCCACTTGTGTGCTGACCCATGTCTCTCCCGGGAGGTGACATGAGGCTGGCTCCAGGCAATTACCAATGCTTCATTGAGAGAGGGGTTCTTTCCCACTGCCTTGAAGGAGGCGGTGGTGAAGCCCCTCCTTAAGAAGCCTTCCCTGTACCCTGCCTCTTTAGCCAACTATCATCCGATCTCCAACCTTTGCTTTGTAGCGAAGGTTGTTGAGAGTGTGGTAGCATGTCAGCTTCCCCAGTACCTGGATGAAGCTGCCTACCTGGATCCGTTTCAGTCGGGTTTCAGACCTGGGTACAGCACTGAGACAGCGTTGGTCGCATTGGTTGATGATCTCTGGCGGGCCCGGGACAGGGGCTGCTCCTCTGTCCTGGTCCTATTACACCTCTCGGCGGCTTTCAATACCATCGACCATGGTATCCTACTGCGATGACTCAGGGGGTTGGTAGTGGAGGGGCACCGTTTTACGATGGTTCTCCTCCTACCTGTCGAATCGGTCGCAGTTCGTGTTGATGGGATGACAGGGATCGATCCCGAGGCGCCTCACTTGTGGGGTGCCCCAGGGGTCAGTTCTCTCACCCCTCCTGTTCAACATATATATGAAACCGCTGAGTGAGATCATCCGTGGTTTTGGGGTACGGTATCATCAATACACTGATGATACCCAACTTTTCATCTCTACCCCTAACCACCCAAACAATGCCCTCGACGTGATGTTCCAATGCTTGGATGCTGTACAGATCTGGATGGGGACAAAGAGGCTCAAGCTCAATCCCTCCAAGACTGAGTGGCTGTGGTTCCCGTCATCCCGATTTGTGCATCTTGTATTAACTTTGATGATAGGGGGAGAAATTTTAGCCCCCTCAGAGAGGGCCCACAATCTGGGAGTCCTCCTGGATACGCGGCTTAGTTTAGAAGAATACCTGATGGCCGTGACTAGGGGGGCTTTTTACCAGGTTCGCCTGGTATGCAAGTTGCGTCCCTTCCTGGATCAGGATGACCTGTGCACAGCTATTCATGCCCTCGTCCTTTCTCGCCTGGACTACTGTAACACTCTCTACATGGGGCTGCCCTTGAAAGCACCCAGAGGCTTCAGCTGGTCCAGAATGCGGTTGCGCGGGTTGTCATGGGGATACCTAGGTGCTCCCATGTTACACCCCTTTTAGGTGGCCTGCACTGGTTGCCCGTTGTTTTCTGGGTGCGATTCAAGGTGTTAATTATGACCTTTAAAGCTCTCCATGGCTTAGGCCCAGGGTACCTGCGAGACCACCTACTGCCACCGGTAGCCACCCACCGTCCAGTGCGATCCCACAGAGTTGGCCTCCTCAGGGTGCCGTCGGCCAGACAGTGTCGGCTAGCGACCCCCAGGGGGAGAGCCTTCTCTGTGGGAGCGCCTTCCCTCTGGAATGAGCTGCCCCCGGAGCTTCGCATAATCCCCGACCTCCGGTCCTTCCGACGCGCCCTAAAAAGTTGGCTTCTCCAGCAAGCCGGCCTGGCCTGAACAAAATAAAATAAATGATTAATTGTTAATTTTAATCTAATTTTTAAATTTTTGTTGTTAATATTAATTGGGTTTGTTTTGATACTTTATTTAATTTTCTTTTTAACTTTTGTAATATGTGAGGTTTTTTTATGTTGTATGCCGCCTTGAGTCCTTCGGGAGAAGGGTGGCATATAAATCCAATAAACAACAACAACAAAAAATACAATAGTAGTAACTGTGAGAAGGATATTGGAGTCCTAGTGGACAACCATTTAAATATGAGCCAGCAGTGTGCAGCAGCTGCCAAAAAAGCCAAAACAGTTCTAGGCTGCATAAACAGAGGGATGGAATCAAGATCACGTGAAGTATTAATACCACTTTATAATGCCTTGGAATACTGCATTTAGTTTTGATCGCCATGATGTAGAAAAGATGTGGAGACTCTAGAAAGAGTGCAGAGAAGAGCAACAAAGATGATTAGGGGACTGGAGACTAAAACATATGAACAACGGTTGCAGGAACTGGTTATGTCTAGTTTAATGAAAAGAAGGACTAGGGGAGACATGATAGCAGTGTTCCAATATCTCAGGGGTTGCCACAAAGAAGAGGGAGTCAAACTATTCTCCAAGGCACCTGGGGGCAGAACAAGAAGCAAAGGGTGGAAACTAATCAAGGAGAGAAGCAACTTAGAACTGAGGAGAAATTTCCTGACAGTTAGAACAATTAATCAGTGGAACAGCTTGCCTCCAGAAGTTGTGAATGCCCCAACACTGGTATAGATCTGTTTGAAGAGGGGGTTGAACTAGAAGACTTTCAATTCTGATGATGTTCTATGTTCTATATATAATTTCTAGTTCTGTGAAATCTTTGTAGATATTCTTGTTATATACCATTTTTGGATGCAGGGGTTGAAAAGCATAGTACGAATAAAAATATCCAGTCTACTTGAGTTTTCAAAAGATCAAAGACCCAATTCTGGATTCTCACTTGCTGGCTTATCATTCTAACCCAAGTGTTTCTCAACCTGGGCAACTTTAAGATATCTGCACTTCAGAAAACAGTCTTACCGATACTAGATTTGATGAACTGTCATCAAACAGTTGAAGCTCATCAAAGGAATGAGAAAGGGCATCTGAGTCATGTGTATAAACCAGGTAGAGCCGAGAATCTTTGGGGGAGCTATAAGAAAGAAAACAAAAGGAAATAAAAATGATTTTTTTAAAAAAATGGAAGAGGGTTTCAACACCGCGATAAATTGTAGGGCACATTTTTTATTGTTTACAACAATTAAAATCATCATAATATAGAAACAAAGATGAAAATAAAGATGACAGGAAAATTTGGAAGAAAAAGGAAAGAAAGCTGTAGGGCAAAGGAAAATGAAAACATTGACTTCCAACTTTTTACAGTACAGGAAAGTATAGGTAGACCTCGACTTATTATTACAATTGAACCCAAATTTTCTGTTGTTAAATGAGACATTTGTTAAATGAGTTCTCGATCACACAATCATAGGGATGCTAGAAAGGTTGTAAGTGTGAAAAATGGACATAAATCACTTTTTTCAGTGCTGTGCTAATTTTGAATGGTCACTAAATGAACTGTTGTAAGTCGAGGGCTACCTATGCAGTATAGAATTACAGTCTCAACTTTTTACTTTACCAACTTAACAGGCCATTTCTATAAAAACGAACTATATTAACTGGCACCAAGAGTTCTTTCTTTTTCTGTCTCGAGCACAAACTCTAGATGCAGTTTCCAGGTAGGAACAACACTGAATATGTTTATTAAAATAGTCAGTTTTGCCCTCTCTGCAAGCACCATCATTTTTCCATCCATTCTTCAGTTTTGCGATTGGTGCATCTTTCCGTTTCTGTGCATACTGTCAAACAAATATTCCAAATCTTTTCTTCTAACCACTGTTGTGTCCATAATATAGTATAAAGTCCTTCTGGAACTATTCTGCTTCTAACTACAGCTGGAGATTCCTATATTTTAACTGCTCTTTGCAACCACAAAGAGAACTAGCACATTGGAGAAATTACTTTTGCTTTACTATTACCCTTAAATACTATAGAGCAAGGTCACGTTAGTTTAAACGCAGGAACAAAACTTTATGTAATTAGATGCTTAGAAACTGCATTTTTCTTGTTAAAAATTCCATAAAGTGTGTAGCATGCTATCTTCTCTACTGATCCGGAGCTACATTGAATGGTCTGTACAATCTAAGACTACTTCTTATTCAATTGTGAAGAAAGCATAGTCACCAAAACATGGCAACTTAATGATGCCCATCAGATAACTAAAAGAAATCTCGAACAAACCAGGTTAATCAGATTTCTCTTGCTGTTGCTAGATATCTGGGCCTTACTTGAAACCTAGCCAGCAATTTGCTCAAAGCATCTAATGAGACAAAGAATAATGTCGACCTTGACTCCCAGTAACTTCAGGGACAAATTCAAATAATTTCCTTGCTAACAATGTAAAGATGATTTACTACTGCTTTCCTCCTGGATATTTTTCCCCCTCACTTCCTAAATTAATCTACAGCCTTGGAATATCTAACAAAGGCTTTCAAAATTCGCTTTCAGAAGAGAACAGTAGAAAATATTCCCCTATTCCACGCAACAAGTTTAAACTAGATGGAATGACTGCATCTTATTTCTTTAATGTAACAGAGGTTGTGATGTAATCTCACTCACGTGGCTAATATAACATATTTGCAAAGAGCTTTGAGAAGGGCCTTCGTGCCTCCACGGTGGAAATGCAGAGCTTGAATGGAAATGCCTTCTTTGGTGATGAAGATGAGGTACGACCAGCCGAGGCCTGGTTTACTCTTACGGATGGATTTCAGCTCAGACAAGCTGAGAGAGAAGGCCCACTGACCACGAGGGACTGGAGATTTTGACCCAGAAACTGGTAGGGGAAACACAGGAAAAGCATAGTAACAAAGGCAAAGGAAACAAAACCCCACAATTTCTAGCTACTCTCTTTTTCTCATCCCCATGTTCCATTCCTTATTGCAACTTCATCAGTAAACCTAAATATACAATACTGATATTCATAAAAGGAAACTAGTGCTTCCTCTTTCAATTCACCAGCTGTTTCCTCCTGAACCCGAGACCTTGTCCCCACTGTACTGATTACGGCCCAATCTGGTTCATATCCTGGATCAAAATGTTCTTCCTCAGCTTGGGAGCCAATGGTATCCTAGTAAAGAGAAAACAAGATTAGAAGACATTTCAATGTTTTTAAATACATTCCTCATAGTGTCTTTAAGGCAATGCTCCTTTAGATCCTGTTCCAAATTGCATCCATAGCAAACTATTGATTTGCTTAATGACTGCTGGAAAAAGGTTGTAAAATCATGAATTTTGTGTGACTGACCCATTTTACAACTCTCACAAGTTACAACCATGATGGGCAGGCTCCGTTACAGTCATAACTCAAGGACTACCTGTACAATAATACTAGGAGAATTTAAGACATGTACAATTGAAACTCTAGCATTGTTCTTTATTCTTGTAACTATTTTCTTCAAGAGACTGAAGGTTTTTTTAAACTTGTATATAAACTACAAGGATATTACTCTGCAAAGAACAAGAAACTTGATTAAGCAAGAAAACTACTAATCTAAAGAAATGTATTTTTTGCTTCTGCCAAAATATAGAGAGCAAATATACCAAGAATTTAATACATATAGGTTGATGATTAAATCAGCAGAAAGCCTTACCTTTTTAGTGTACATGATTTGAGCAGTATCTGAAGAGTCGTCCACAGGGGTCCATTGTAGTAAAGTATCTGAACCCTGAATAAAAAGGAAGCAACATTACAATAAAATATTCCAACAAAATCCCTCATCCCAAGAAATGGTTTTTAAATTTTGCAATTTAAGTGATCAAATGAGTACTGAATTTCACATGTTTCCTTCTTGAAAAGCAGCTGATGAAATACTACTCATTCCCCACTTTGTTATCTAAAATATCATAACAACCTGCCTAATGCTTTTTGATGTGCACTTCTTAAATCATAAATTATGGGAAACTTAAAATTTCTTCTGAAATATTTAAAATGTTTATGTACCACATAAACTACTACTTGTGCACATGCATTAAGATAGCATACAGATAGTTCTCATTTAACAACTGCCTCATTTAGTTATTGCAATTACAATAGTGATAAAAAAGTAACTTTACAACCAGACCACACATTTACAGCTTTCTCAGCTCTGCAAAGCAAAGGAAAACTGAAGTAAGATCATAAACATTGCAATGTTTACTTAGCTTAAGTAACACTTTGCTTAACGGCCGAGTTGCCAGTCCCAACTTGGTCATTTAATGAGGACAACTTGTATTATGAACAAACTGTTGAAACTCTTGGACTCAAATACAAAGCTTCTGCTAATCTGACCAGTTTTGTTCAAATTAATGCTAATTACCTTTAACCATAATGTCACAATTAGACAATATTGCAAAGCTACAAAAACCTCAAATTCTTCCTCCAGCATCCAAAAAGCAAGAGAGGGGGAAAAAATCTTGAGCCTGTTTGGCTCATTCATTTAATGGTAAATAAGACTGAACAGGATTCCCACCCCCCAAAAAAATGTAACCAATACAATACTCCAACACCCAGATTTTCTCACCACGACCACATAGCCTCCTGCTTCAGTTTTACAACCCAATGGGCAATCTATCTTGACCCACCTTCTCAATGATGCGGATAACTCCAGGTATGAGGGAATCCTGGTCAGGATGCCGCTTTGCACTGGTGTGTAAATAGACCCCATCTTTCTCAAAAGCAATCTGAAAAAAGTCAGAAGAAAAGAAATGGAAGGAGCAAGAAAAGGACCAGTATCCCACTCCTCCAGTTCCCCCACCCCCCAATGTGCAGCTCAAGTAACAAGATCCAAACTTCTTTAAAGGTTTATTGTCAAAGCCTCCAAACAAGTCCAAAATAAAAGGGGAAAGAAACCCATTTTACATAACCATAACGCTGGTAACCAACTTCTACATACTACCAGGAGGAGGATTTTCAATGTACGTCTCCCTGTAAGTTCCAGGGCGGAAGAAAGCACATTTCCCCATTTCTGCCAAACCAGTTTCCATACGGAATGACACAGCCGGCCGTCGGCTCCCGGGAAATCATTTTCGGCTCATGCTGGGGAAAAAACCCTCAACCCTCTTTCCTTTGAGAGCCCATTTTTGCTCTAGGGAGCCCAAGGAGGATCACCCTGGAGGATAAAAGGCCTCTCTTACCCTGCAGCCCCCTAACTCCATTCTGCCTGACAGCTACTTCCTGAAAAACAAATACGTCATTTCCTGCTCCGATCGACCCCGCCCTTTTCATAGAGCAGTTTTCTCTGTTTTTAATGTTTCGCGAAGCCACCATCATTGTTTCTGGCGCGGGGGAAAAAAAAACTCAAGCTGGAATGGTTGGATGTCTTGTTTGGACACCCAGGTGAAGCTTTTGGCGACATCTTTGGAAAGGTCAAAATGACTAGATCTTTAAACATGACATTCTCGCCAGTGTGCAAGTAATGTTAAATAATTATGCACCGGTTAAGCAATGTTTACACATTCGGATAACTTAATGAGGCATGAAACAGAAAACATATTTTATGATTTAACTAGGGAGGCTGGCACGTGGAAACATCTGGATGATTTTGGCCTCGGAAACTAAGCTGGATGAATTATATATTATATAATTATATAGTCCAGGATTAATTATAATATGGTTGGGAGACTTTTAAACAATATCAATACTGGATATCGGGGGCGGGGGATTAATGCCAATAAATTATTACCAAGAAAATTATGTCCATTAAATATTTGAAGCTCATCTAAAGTTTCTTGCAATTATTACCAAGGGATCCCTCTCTTGGTGCGGGAAGAGTGAGGGAATTTTATTGAATGAAATAATATATAAAATTAATCTTGCAGCAGAAAGAAAGTGAATCCTTTCCCCATCTTTATATATATGGGGGGGGGTTCTATCAATAAACAAATAACTTACAAACTTTAGAGCAGTTTCCGAGTGGGATGCTTCCTGAGACTTCAACTCCCAGAATTCATAGCAAAGTGGCCATGTTGGCTGGGGTGTTCATACAATACTTAGAAGTTGATACATACATACATACATACATACATACATACATACATACATACATACATACATACATACATACATCATACATACATACAACCTTTTCTGCTAAGCACCATCAAACAAGACACACCTATCTTAGGTCCTAGCGAAGAGCTAGATAAAAATGCCAAATCCAGTCTAAACATCTGGCTGGCTGTACAATGTACCCTAAGAAATGCCTCCCAGCTCCAGGGATTATGGACAGCTCACACAACCAAGCAAATAAATCAGAATAATATCAATAATACAGTAGAAAAATTATAGCAAGCATGGTGAAGTGAGGGATCTCAGAGACTCCAGACTTCCAGGTCTGACCAGGCGATGGCAGCAAATAGCTTAGAGCACGTTTTATCAACCTTAACTATTTTAAATTGTGTGGCATTCTGGGAGTTGAAGTCCACAAATCCTCAAGTAGCCAAGATTGATAAACGCTGGCTTAGAAGCTTCTGCCTCTCTTTGCTGCCATCTGCTGTTCTGTAGAATATCTGCAGCATAGCAACATTTTGCTTTAGGGACGTGAAGGGTTTTAGTCATCCTGCCTGTAGCAACCCGCTAGTGACTCCTGGCAGATATGGTTTAAATCGCGGGCGGAAATTCTCAGCCGAGAATTTGCCATGTTTTAAACAGAGATTCTTTTAAACTTGAGGTTCTTCAACTTTCACGTGGGTACCTTGAGATACTCTCTCGCCTCTTCCTTATAGAAGTTCGGCGGGTTTCCTACTAAGTTCATAGTCACATGTAGCTTTTTCCCCACTCTCTTTTAATATGCTATCTCTAGAATGATAGGTATCTCCTCGCCGCCATTCGGATTTTGGTAAGCCCTCAGAATTTAAACATAAATAATCGAATGAATTTAATATTTAATGTGAACTGGGTTCCCATAAACAACCACCACGCATGCGTCTGAGAAATCGCTCACCCTTGCGATGCCATCTTTGGGTAGGGTAAAAGAAAACCAATGGACGTTCTCGACTCCTCCCCACCCCCGCGACGCCCTCCTTTGTTCCCCGCCCTCCATCTTTGAAAAGGGCAGCGTGTGGGCGCTGCTCTCATGTCTTATAAGGGCGGTCGGAGGAGGCGGAGCCTTGGGGGTGGGTAAGGGGAGGTGGCGGTTGTTGTTTAGAAGAGGAGGAGGAGGGGGCGGCATAAGTGTCCTGGGAAGGGTTAAAGGTGAGAGGTCAGGATTCCGGCTGCTGGACCCCCACGGGGGCTGGGAGGGGACGGGTCTCCGGTGCTTAAGCGAGGAGAAGGGGGGGAAAGGAATAAGAGGTAGGAGAAGGCAATATGCGTCACCCTCCCCTCTCGCTGCTTCCTTTCGGAGCCCTGTCCGGGAAGGGGAGGGGGTGCTTGGGAGAGAAAGGAAAGGTTTGTGCCGTGGGGAGTGGGGTTCTCTTCTTCCAGTGCTGTCTGTCTGTCGGTATGTGTCCACCCACCCCCCTTTGCTTTTATTCTAAGGCTGTGTCCTTTGCTTTGGCTGTGCCCCTCTTTGGCTGTGCCCTATTGAAAAAGGGGGCTTTCCCCCCTGCATAGCCTTCCCTGCATACCACCACCACCACCACACCCGGTGCATGCTCTTTCCAGAGCAGCCTTTATCCCGAACCCCACTTTCTGCCCTGCACGCTATGGTGGTTTGTTTGACTTTTGCAAGCCCTTGCTCTGGCTGCTGCTCTCCAAGAACCCAGAGGGCTCCAGCTTCTTTGGCTCCTCCAGGTGTGCTTGTGGCTTCTCTTGGTTTCCATGCAGGCTGTTCGTGGTGGCTTCTTAACTTTTTCTTTTCAACTCCTGCTCAGTGCCAGGTGTTATCAATTCAGGCTCCGGTTACGCTGCTAAACTGAACTCCCTCTCTGAGACAGACCAGGTTCCCTCTCTGAGACAGACCAGGTTTCTTGGCCTTCTGGCCATTCCTGGTCTCTCTTAAAAGTGGCCCAGGTTGAACCTGGGCTGTGACATTAATTGGTTAGGCAAATTGACTCAAAGTATTTTGCTTTTCGACTGGGCAAAAACCACCATAAGTGGCAGAAGCTGTCTTTAAAAATAATAAAAAGAGTCATAGTGTGAATGTGAATGCCTGTTGCAGTGCGGTATTTGTGTCGCTTAGAAACAGGTGTTTGTTTTCTTCCTGTGAATATTTAATATTTTCATCAGCTCAGCTTTTTAACTATGGATGAGTTCTGTTCCACTGTGCAATGGTTTAACCTCAGTGTCCTTCTTGTTTTGTTTGCCTGCAGAATGACAGATATGGCAGATAATCATAAAGAAAATTGGGTAGCCCTGGTGGCTGCAGCAGAACAGTACCGGCGTCAAACAGGCAACGAAATTGTTTTGCTCACAGCCTTCCGGGCACCACCCCCTGGCAACTACAGCTATGTGCAGCATGGGAGTGGGGCTCTAGCAGATGCTGTTCAGCGCTACCTCGAAGATATTGCAGTGGTTCATAAAACCACTGCTTTCACCTATATTGCCCGCCCTCCCTCAAACCCTCATCCACCTCCCCCACAAGGATCCTATTCCCAAAATTACCTTCCTACTTATGCTCCAGATGAACCTGCCCCACACAGGACGCCTGCCTCCCAGGGAGGCCTGCCTCAGGCTTCGGGAGGCCAAGAAAACGAACATGAAGATGAAGATGACGAAGGTGACAGAAACACATTGACCGAACTGGAACAACCGGGTGGGAGAAACCTTCCTAGTGACGCTACTGGTATGTCTCTGTGCAACAAGCTTGCATTTATAGCTTGTTTTTCTATAAATTGTTTCAATTAGCCTGCAATAAATATATGTCAAATATCAACCCAGTAGGCTGCTCATCCCAAACCTTTACTTGAAAAGCCAGGCTTGGACAATACTGTGGCAATTACTGCGTAGAGGTAGAGAGAGACCTATGCCTGTAGATATGCACTGCTTTTTTTTTAAAAAAAAGTTCTCTAACAAAGGTCAACCTTCCCCAGTCAGGTGTTCTCCAGATGTGTCAGACTTTAATTCCCAGGACCTGCCAGCCAGCATCTGGATAGAAGGCCCAGGCATGTTAAAATCCAACCCCTGGATGCCTGAATGTAGGTCCACAATAAATATTAAGAGTGTAGTGGACTATACTATACAGGTAGTCCTCAACTTATGATCACAGTTGAGCCCAAAAGGTTTTGTTGTTAAGTGAGAGATTTAAGTGAGTTTTGTTCCATTTTACGACCTTACATGCCACAATTGTTAAGTGAATCACTGCAGTTCTTAAGTAGTAACCTGGTTGTTAAGTGAATCTTGTTTCCCCATTGACTTTGCTTGTCAGAAGGTCGCCAAAGGTGATCACATGACCTTGGGACATAGCAACAGTCATAAATTTGAACCAGTTGCCAAGCATCTGAATTTTGATTGCATGATCGTGAGGATGCTACATAGATTGTAATTATGAAAAATGGTAACAAAATGGTAAAAACTAAACAAACTGTGATAATTCGAAAACTACCTGTATTTTAACTGGATCTGTTCAGAAAAGCAACCTGATTCACACATTGTGCCAAACAAACCTTGACTGGCTTAAACATAGTTTTAGAAGAAACAGTATAGACTTGTACAATAAGAAAAGCCACATTGAGTTAAGGCTTAGTAAGATGCCTGAAGGCACTAGCTTCTCATCACATTCTTTAGCAGGATAAACACTTAACTCTGCACTAGTAGCACTTTTCCTTTCCTACCGTTACAGTTGTGACAAAACTTGCCTCTGTTGAAGTGAGAAGGCACATCCCAAGGTATTAGGCTTGACAGAACAGAGGGTAGCAGTTTGGGAATGAAGTGAATACATGATTATGCCTGGTCCCTTTCATTCATTGCTCCCTCTCTTTTGGCCTTTATATTTTATTTTTCTGTTAAAAAGGACTTGCAAATCAGCAAAAAAAATTAATAGGGTAACTTTATTATGACTAATAAGCCAATGGAAGGGAAGCAGAGTAACAAATTGTTGGGGTGTTAGAGTTTGAAAGGGAAAAAAATGAAGTCATATCATTTTTTAAAAAATGAAAAGCAATTTCTTAATAATAATGGAGAGCAATTTCATTTTGGGAACAAAATGAAACTCTGGATGAATGGGTTTTCTGGAATTGGGGATCTTCTGCCAAAAAGCCCCAATTATTTATCTGCTGCAGCTCACAGCCAAGTCTCAGCTGATAGGATCTCACATTGATAGGTTGATATATAGAAGTATAAAATTTGAAATTGGTTTTGTTTTTTGAAAGACACAGTACAGCTATTTTAAGTCTGTGAATTTATCTAGTCACAATAATTTGTATCAGATTTATAGATGTAATAAATTACATTTAGATATCACTTTTTCAGGTGATGAGAACCATTTCATGTAGCTTAATTTAAGAATCCTCAGAATTCTTAAAGGCATTTCACTCATATTTCAGAAAGGGATTGGAATAGAAGCCACTTGTGAGCACATGGCTGAAAAAGGAGATGGAATCCTTCCGTGGCTTCTAGTCTTAGCTACTGCTTCCAGTGGCTCTATGTTGGGTGTTTCTTTGTACCTTGCCCTTTGAACCTTTAGCCTCTCTTGCTGTGTGTTTAATGCACACAACTGTCCCAAGTGAAGCCTGAAGGGTACAGAAATATATAATTTAGCTTCATGGCTTAGGAGAACCCATTTGATACTAGCTTGGATTGTTGGGTTGTGTGAAGAGATGTGTTGGCCTGCAACTTGCAAAGTACATTGTCCCATGTCTCCTAGGCTCCATTTTGAGTCACTGAATCTATCTTGTGGAGCACAGCTAATTTCCTGCAGGCTGCAGCCAGGTTTCAAGTCTTCTTCAGTTGGCCTGAATGCTCTTAGCAGTGCCAGCAGTGGAGGTCCTCCATATGTGCTGGATGGCAAGAAGGAAAGTTTATCATATACATGATTACAAGTAATCTGGAGGACATAGAGCAAGACACTCTGAATTAAATAGCTCTGCTATGTTTCTCTGCCCTGTCATATTCCTGCCTTCCCTCAGGAGTGATCTAAAAGTATCTGGTGTAGTTTCATCTCTCAGCAAAACAAACATGAGTGTAATGAATGCTTGCCTGTAAAATTATTTCAAGGGAAGTTTTTCCTCATGCTGCTGGTGTGGGCATGGTTTTATTCTGTCCTTCTTTCAAGCCAATTTGGTGTCCTCCTCCTACCATTTGTCTCGATTTATATTTTACATTTCCTCTCATAAAGCACTCAAAAGGCCAGAACACCTTAAAAATCTCATAAAAACAATTACAAGAATTATTTTTAAAAAAATCTGAAGGGAAAGTTCTGGATTCCTTTCATAAAAGTGGAAAGAGCAGGAGTTGGGTGTGATTTTCCTTGAAGTGCTTTCTACAGTTTGGAAATAAGATAGAATGGAGCTTGGAAAATGAGGCCAGAGGGATATCTTTAAGAAGGCCTCTTCTGTTGACCTTAATGTTCAAACAGAAACATGTGGCATTAGGAGTGTGTGAGATATTAGGACCATAATTTGTTTAGAAAACAATCTACCGCAGCGGCTGTTGTTATCTTCATTGCATTCCTTTGAGATAGGCTAAAAGGCAATAACTGAGCTAAACAAGATTTGTGACTGAGGGATGAAACTATAGTCTCTCTAGAATTAGATCTAACAATACAGTCACACTGGTTGACAGTATATTTTGACTTGCTTGAAAAGTAGGTCATTATGTGTACAAAGGCTAACGTCCCAAAATATTCTGTTCCTCCTCCAAACGATGCTGATTCTGGTTGTTCAGCAAGTGGCTGTGGAGCAATCCAGAATAGCCAAAGTCCAGACAAGGAACAGAACGTTTACTGCCTGAGAACATTAGGTTGTGCATGTATATATCATATGTGAAAGGCTATCCCCAAGGAAGCCTCTCTGGCCTCCTCTCTTCTTTTAGAGTTTAAGTAAGAATAAAAAAAAGAATCTTTTTGCTAAGCCTTTTAACTATAGATTTTGATTTTATTGTTTTCATATTTATTCAGTGGCTAAGACGCTGAGCTTGTCGATCAGAAAGGTCGGTAGGTCGGTGGTTCGAATCCCTAATGCCACAAATGCCCTGCTTCTGGCAACCTAGCAATTCGAAAGCACATAAAAAAATGCAAATAGAAAAGTAGGGACCACCTTTGGTGAGAAGGTAAACAGCATTCCGTGCACCTTTGGTGTTTAGTCATGTCGGCCACATGACCATGGAGACGTCTTTGGACAGCACTGGCTCTCCGGTTTTGAAACAGAGATGAGCATCGCCCCCTAGAGTCGGGAAGAACTAGCACATATGTGCGAGGGGAACCTTTACCTTATAGCTTTATAAGCTGCATTTAGGGGTTATAATGGATAGTCCTCAACATATGACCACAATTGGAACCAGAATTTATATTGCTAAGCAAGGTGGTTATTGAGTCATGCCTGTATTTATGATTTTTTTTTTTTGCCATAGTTGTTAAATGAGTGCAACTTCTCCCATTTATTTTGCTTGTCAGAAGTGCTCTGGGAAGATTGCAAACAGCAATCACAGGATCCCAAGACACTGCGAGCATCATAAATATCTGTTGCCAAGTGCCCAAATTTTGATAACATGACTGTGGAGATGCTGTGACCGTTTTAAGTGAGTGCATTGGTCATAAATCATTTTTTAGTGCCATTCAAATTTTAGAATTCTTTATTGACCAAGTGTGATTACACACACAAAGAATTTGTCTCCAGTGCATAAACTCTCAGTGTACAATAGTGATAGATCTTTATTATAGTCATTGTAAAATGGTTCCTAAATGGATGGTTGTGAGTCAAGAGCTACTTGTGTAAGCAGAAATATATGCTATAACATTATTTGACATAAGTTAAAGGTAAAGGTTTCCCTTCCACATATGTGCTAGTCGTTCCTGACTAGGGGGTGGTGCTCATCTCCGTTTCAAAGCCGAAGAGCCAGCACTGTCCAAAGACATCTTGGCAGACATGTGACTGACATGACTAAACACTGAAGGCGCACAGAACGCTGTTACCTTCCCACCAAAGGTGGTTCCTATTTTTCTACTTGCATTTTTTACGTGCTTTCGAACTGCTAGGTTGGCAGAAGCTGGGGCAAGTAACGGGAGCTCACTCCGATATGCGGCATTAGGGATTCGTACCACCGACCTACCGACCTTTCTGATCGACAAGCTCAGCGTCTTAGCCCCTGAGCCTTAAAGGTGGGATATTTGACATATTCCATCTTTATTTTACACGTAATATAAAATACATTGATATAGCATGCATAATTCTCCCATTTACCATTTTCCCCACCACAACAATCTTGTAAGGTAGGTTAGGCTGAAGAGATCGTCTAACTGAAATCCTCCAGCTGACTTACATGCCTAAGGGAGGACTAGAATGCATGACTTAACACTTTCTGGTTTAGTATCTTAGCCACTGCATTATCCTGGCTCTCTTTAATACCCTCTAATTAATACCTTCCTTTTAAAATTAGATTCTCATATCTGAAGTGAATTCCTTTCAGATGTCTTATTGTCATTTGCTGATATGAAAGAAGTCTGTGTGAAGGAGAGGTCTGCAGACTCATTTAGTTGCGATAATGTAAAACGTTAATCCACATTTACTAACCAGAGCAGACCTATTCAGCTATTAAGACATCTTGTTCACAGTGTACTTATTTTTCTTCTCAATACAATACATAGCAGAGTTAGAAGGGACCTTGGAGGTCTTCTAGTCCAACCCCCTGCCTAGGCAGGAAACCCTATACCATTCCAGACAAAGGGCTATCCAACATCTTCTTAAAGACTTCCAGTGTTGGGGCATTCACAACTTCTGGAGGCAAGCTGTTCCACTGATTAATTGTTCTAACTGTCAGGAAATTTCTCCTCAGTTCTAGGTTGCTTCTCTCCTTGATTAGTTTCCACCCATTGCTTCTTGTTCTACCCTCAGGTGCCTTGGAGAATAGTTTGATTCCCTATTCTTTGTGGCAATCCCTGAGATATTGGAACACTGCTATCATGTCTCCCCTAGTCCTTCTTTTCATTAGACTAGATATACCCAGTTCCTGCAACCATTCTTTATATGCTTTAGTCTCCAGACTAAAACATCAATTCTATATTGCTCTTGCCTGGAAATTTATAAATTAAAATAAAAGGTAGGACCTTCAAGCAGCCATTGATGTGGGCTGTGTTTCTGGTTCCAAGTCAGTTGCTGAAATCTATTGAGCATGATTGGTTCTAACTGGTTTTAGTTTTACACACACACACACACACACTTGAGCTGTATTTAGAAAACCTTGGTATTCATCCAAGCTTGTTGATATCTTCCAACTGTGATGGCATTATTTTTGAATACAAAAAGATTAATTCTAAAATAAAAATGGTGGTATGAGAAAGAGAGCATTTCCATTCACCTGGTATGATAATCAGCATTTATGTGGAGGGACGGGGGTGTATCATGAGGGATCTTGTATGGACACCCACTGTCATTCTATATTTTAAGATAACTATCAATTTCTAGGTCTGTTTGTGATGGATGAAGATTCTCCAAGCCAAGATTATGAGCCTTTTTTTGATTCTGATGTGGAAAGCACTGACGGTGAGTGGAGTAGCACTGTGTAAGAGAGACAATACTGAACCCAGATAATCCTTTGAGTTACTCCCTATTCTTCCTGTGGTGTCCATCCTTCTCAGACTGATCAGTCCAAATTTTTGATTTCAGCTTTTTCCATTAAGTCCTCTTTTGTTGTAACGATCTTCTTGATAAGCCCAGGGAGGTTCAATTACAGGTAGTCCTCGACTTACAATCACAATTGCGCCCAAAATGTATATTACTAAATGAGACAGTTGCTAAGTGAATTTTGACCCATTTTATGACCTTTCTTGCCACCATTGTTAAGTGAATCACTGCAGTTGTTAAGGTAGTGTGACATGGTTGTTAAGTGAAACTGGCTCACCCATTGAGTTTGCGTGTCAGAAGGTCGCAAAAGGGGATCCCATGACCCCGGGATACTGCAAGTGGCATAAGTATGAGTCAGTTGCCAAGGGTCTGAATTTTGATCACATGACCATGGGGATGCTGCAATGGTCGTAAGTGTGAAAAACAGTCGTAAATCATTTTTTCCGTGCTGTTGTAAGTGTGAACAATCACTAAATGAATTGTAAATCGAGAACTACCTGTACTCACGAAGGAAGGCAAATATATGATAAAATAGAAGACAGAACCTTTGATCCTGGTTACCGACCCAGATTGGATCCTGCAACTACCTGTAATGTAACCACCATAGTTTTAGTGGCTGAGAAAATAAAAAGGAAATTTGCTCAGCCGTTCTTCGGCTAGTCTAGCATACTTTGCAAATTTATTGAGAGAAGAGAAAGAAAGGGTGGGGGGGACTCCGTTGTCTGTTCCTTGGAGAAAAGATACAAATGTGAGGGATAATTAAAAAGAGATCCACCTAATACATGTGGCTTTGTCTCTTCTACCCAGTAGGCTCCCTTAATTGCTTGGTCTAATTAGTCTTTAATGAGAGTGCTAGGCATGGTTAAGTGGATCCAATTTTCTTTGTTGGAAAAGCTTGTTCTCAATTTTTTTTCCCTTCTGTTTAATGTCATTCACTACAGTTTGTATATTACACATTATAACTCCTCGCTATTTATACTTTTGACCCTTTTGTAAATAATCTGTATATTATCACTTGAGTTTTTATCTTGAGTTTTCAAAAACTAGAAACTTTACGACAGCCATCTCCCAACTTAACAATATTCAATCCAGCAACCAGGATTTCCTATCTTTGGCCATGCAAGCTGGGAATTCTGGGAACTGTAGTTGCAATATGATTGGAAGATGCCAGATTAAGGGAGGCTGCTATAAATGGAAACTTTATTAATTGACTATAGTGGTATTTGAAACCCCAAGGAGTTGCTTCATTTCATTTGTCTTTTCTAGCTCTTCCATATTTTCTTTGGAATTGACACTGTGTACAGGGAGAGAGGAAGTTTTAAATTATAGATTAAAGGTTACTTTACTGATGAATCAATCTCTGGCTTTCTGGGATTTTCAGGAAACGGAATATGGAGAAGTGCTGAATGGGAGTAGTCTCGGCCAGGTCTCAAAATGAGCATTTCGGGTATTACTTGATAAAAAATATCCTCAAGAACATATAATCTATGCCAAAGATTCTTGTATACATTTGGAAATTTTTTTGAATAAAGTTTAGAGAGAGATGGAGGATCTGAAGTAGCTTGTAGTCATGGGTGTGTTGCTAGACCCCTCCGTTGTTAGACCCCTCCTTCGCTACCCACTTTTTGAAAGAGGCTTGTCCTAAGAAAAAAGGAAGGCAACATGCTGCACAACGACGCACTTGCCTTCTGCTTTGTATCTATTTGCAGGAATCCCCTTGAGCTTATCAAGCCGTGATAGAGAACATCCTAGTAAATGAGTGTTTTGTGACGGGCCATGAAAGTAAATCTACCACATTCTGCCAAAACTCCAGATGTGCCTTTGTTTTAAGAGGTTGCCCACCTCTGCTCTAAATATTGTCGAATCGTAACTCCCGGTAGCCTCAGCCAAACGTGACCAAAGATTAATGATTCTGGGAGGTGTAATTCAACAAAATGAAAGGGGTTAATCAAAACCAGGCAGCTCCTGCTTTTGATCAGGCTTTGGATGCTCACAGCTCGCTGTTTTTTTTCATGCTGCACAGTTGGTCTAAGCTGCTTCTTTCCTCCTCCCCCCCCCCGAATCCCCATTTTCTCTCAGATGGAAGTCTAAGTGAGGAGGCTCCAGGACAGACAGTTCCTCTACCCCCAAGCCATCAGTATGCCAAATCCCTCCCTGTCTCCGTGCCCATCTGGGGCTTTAAAGAACAACGCCAAGAGATGCGATCCTCCGATGAAGAGAACAGTAAGGTGGGTCAAAGTTAAGGACGGGCACCTTGAGAGGCCGTCCTCTGGGGAAGCGAAACGGCTCTCGGGGCTCTTTCCTTCTCCTTGGGTGTCATTGGAGCCTTGCTGACGAAGTACGGGTGGTCCTCGAATTATAGCCATTCATTTAAAGACTGTTCAGAGCTACAACAGCACTGAAAAATACGGCTTATGGCTGGTCCTCGCGCTTATAACTTCCCCAACATTCCCATGGTTAGTGATCCAAATTCTGGCTACCGGCATGTATTTACAATCATTGTAATGTCCCGGGGTCATATGATCCCCATTTACTCCTTTCCCAGCCGGCTTCCAACAGACAAAATCAGTGAAGAGAGCTGGATTTATTTAACAACCACAAGTTGCACTTAACTGCACTGATTTGCTTAACAACAATGTGGTCAAGAAAAAAAGGTCATAAATCAGGCACATTTCATTTCACCACCTCTTTGCTTAGCGATCCTTGAGGGAGAGTTGTTGTGACTGAGCCGGTCTCAGTCTGCCGACTGAAAGTAGAGAACAAAATGCTTAAATGCTTTTAAGGAAGACTTAGAATTTGCAATACACATTAAAGGAGGTTGTTCAGCCACTAAATTACATATTTGGAGAGAAACTGGAGGAACATTGTATATTTGTGAAAGAACCTAAAAGAATATCTCACAAAAAAAAAAGAGATTAAAAATCTGTTCTTCATCTCCCAAGGATGGAACACAAGAAAAAGCTCTCAGGTTACAGGAAGGTAGATCAAAGCAGGCAGACTGAATTATGTAGAAGATTTTCTAAAAGTAAGAGCAGTTCAAGCCAAATACCCAGAGATGTGGGCTCCCTGCATTAGATATGTGTAAAGAAAAGTCAGGCAGCAGTTTTGTCAGCCATGCTTTAACTTGGGTTCCTGGACTGAGCAGGGCATTGGGCCCCATCAAACTCTCTATTTTTCATAGTCCATTGAAGTTTGGAATAGCAGACACACAGAAATTCAACAGGCTAATGAAAAGTTTTCCAATCTTGGCAATTTCCAAGTCTATGGACGTCAACTCCCAAAAATTTCACAGCCACAGAATTTTTTGAGAATTCTGGGAGTTGAAGTACACTCCTCTTCAGTTTGAAAGGTTGGCAAATGCTGATCTAAGGTTTGGCTCTTTCTCCACTGTTGGCTTTTTTTTTTTTTTTTTGGCAGCTGCTGCACACTGCTGACTCATATTTAAATGTTATCAACTAGGACTCCAAGATCCCTTTCACAGTTACTACTGTTCAGCAAGGTACCACCTATACTGTACCTGTGCATTTGTTTTTCTTCCCTAAATGTAGAACCTTACTCTTTTCACCATTGAATTTCATTTTATTAGCTAGTGCCCAATGTTCAAGTTTAAATATTGGGCACTACCTAATAAAATGAAATGAGTCTATCTTCTGGAGTGTTGGCTAGTAGTAGGTTATGGTCTACCTTATCAAATGCCTTACTGAAGTCCAAGTAAACTATATCGATGGCATTCCTCTGGTCCACTAATTTTGTCACTTTGTCAAAGAATGCAATAAGATTAGTCTGGCATGATCTGTTTTTGACAAACCCATGTTGGCTTTTGGCTATTACTTTGTTTACTTCTAGGTGTTCACTAATTCGTTGCTTGATTATCTTTTCCAGAATTTTTCCTGGTATTGAGGTCAGGCTGATAGGTCTGTAGTTTCCTGGATCATTTTTTTTTTTTCGTTTTTTGAAAATGGGAATCACATCAGCTCTTTTCCAGTCCCCGGTGGCAGTTACCCGGTGCTCCGGGATCTCTGAAAGATATAATTCAGTGGTTCTGAGATCTCATCTGCCAGTTCCTTCAGAACCCTGAGGTGTAATCCGTCCGGTCCTGGTGATTTGAACTTGTCTAGGGTAGGCAGGTGCTCACTTACCAATTTCTTCCCTTTTTCAATTTGGGTTCCTAATCTGGTTTTTGTGGTGCTATTTTTGATAGGTTGGACTGTTTTATCCCTTTGTGTAAAGACAGATGCAAAAAAATGAGTTAAATAGTTCTGTTTTCTCCCTGTTGCTTGTCACTTTCTTGCCACTTTCTCCCAGCAATGGACCAATTGTTTTCCTTAACCTTTTTCTTGTTTTTAACATGTTGGAAGAAGCTTTTTTTGTTATTTTTTACTTTTGTGGCAAGCCTTTCTTCATTGTGAGCCTTAGCTTTCCTTACTTCATCTTTACAGGCTCAGGCTATTTGCTGATATTCTGCCTTAGTTTATGTCCCCCTCTTTCCACTTTTTATACTTAACGTTTTTGTCTTTCAGTTTGTCAGAGTTTTTTATGCAGCCATGCTGGTTTCTTTTGGGAGCTGCTATTTTACTTCTTCATTGGTATTGTGCTAGACTGAGCTTTTGTAATCTCATTTTTTCAAATTTCCCAAGCTTGAGTTGTTTTCCCCTTGAAGATTCTCATCCATGGAATTCTTCCCAAGTTCTCTCTAAGTTTTGAAATTAGCTCTCTTAAAATCCAAGATTCTAGTTTGACTTTGCTCTATTACTTGTGTTTGCATAATGTTGAATTCCAATATTGCATGGTTACTTGCCCCCAGGGTTCCTATGACTTCAACACCTTCTATCATTTCCTCTCTGTTAGTGAGAATTAAGTTTAATATGGCCGATCCCCTTGTTCCCTTCTCTACTTTTTGGGAAACAAACTTGTCTGCTAGGTTCATTAGGAACCTGTTGGATCTTCCACTTGGTGCAGAGTTTGTTTCCCAGTTGATGTCAGGGTAGTTAAAATCCCCCATTACTATTGTGGTGTGCTTCCTACATATCTTAGTTAGCTGACTAGCAAAAAGTTCATCTACTTCCTCTGCTTGGTTGGGTGGCCTGTAGTATAGACCTATGGCAATGTCATTTCCCCCCGCCCCAATCTTTAATATTGACCCAAATGCATTCAAGATAGTTCTCAACATTGTTGTGCTCTATTTCTGTAGAGATGTAGTTATTTCTTATATATAGTGCACCTCCACCTCCTCTTTTATTTGGTCTATTTCTTTTAAACAATTTAAATCCTTCTAGCTGTCTTGGCCATTTAACTATGCCTCATTCAGTTGTGACTTTTGGCTTTGTTTGTTCTTTCTAAACTCATCCCTACATTGTTTACCCATAAAGCACTTAGGTAGGTATAATGATGAAAAGGGAAATCTTACAGTTAGATACTTCAGAAGAAAAGAGTTTACAAAAATGGGTTTGAAACCAGTTTCTGGAGAAAAATTAGAAGTGGCATCCAGTTCCTTAAACACATTAGAGCTTTCATCCTTCTGAGCAGATAATGGGAAATGGCATATTTTGATTTACAATCACATTTAAGACCAGAATTCCCATTGCTAAGCAAGGCAATCAAAGACTCACACCCAATCTCACAACCTTTTTTGCCATGGTTATGCAAGTCACTGAAGTTGTTAAATGATTCGAGCTTCTCCCACTGTTGGAAGCCAGCTGAGAACGTCACAACTGGCAATCAGATGACACATACACACACCCAGCTATAACTATCTGTTGAATAGCAACCAACTTTTGATGATGTGACCTTGGGATGCTGCAACCGTTATAAGTGCGAAAACCAGTCATAAGTCACTTTTTTCAATGCTGTTGTAACTTTAAACGGTCACTAAACTGATAGTTGCAAATTGAGGACTACCTGCAAGGAGCATGTTGTGTAGAAAACCAGCTTTCCAGATTGGTTCTCCTTACTTCTTAATTAAGAGTATAAACTGGTATAGAAGAAATACAGGGAGTCCTCGACATACGACCACAATTTAGCCCAAAATTTCTGTTGCTAAGGGAGAGATTTGCTAAGTGTCCCATTTCTTTCTTGTCACAGTTGTTAAGTGAATCACTGCTGTTGTGAAGTTAGTGATACAGTTGTTAAGCAAATCTGGCTTTCCCCATTGACTTTGCTTAACAGGAAGTCGCAAAACATGGGTCACATGACCCCGGACACTGCAACCGTCATAAATATGAGTCAGTTGCCAAGCGTCTGAATTTTGCTCATGTGACCATAGGAATGCTGCAACGGTCATAAGTGTGAAAAATGGTCACACATCCCTTCTTTTCAGTGCCTTTGGAACTTCGAACGGCCACTAAATGAACTGTTGTAAGTCGAGGACTACCTGTAATGGTGGAAGAGAAGTCAAATTCATAGGGGTAGCTTCTCATGATCAGAGACAGCAGGAACAAGGGAAGGAGTCGAAGGAATTTGGGGAGGCCGGGAGGGAAAGCGAACGAGTTCTCCGTTCTCTCACTTCCCTTCCTCTTTTTGCAGCATTCGTCTCCCGACCTGGAGAAGATTGCCGCCAGCATGAAAGCTCTGGTGCTGCGGGTTTCAGACGGCACAGAGATGTTTGGAGACCTGCCTCGGCCACGCCTGAATACGAGTGACTTCCAGAAGCTGCATCGGAAATATTAATAGATCTGGCCATTGGTCCTACCGCCTCGGCGCCGTTTTCCTCCGCTACCAAAAATCGGTAGACAGGGTTCAGAGCCCCTCTCAAGCCATACTGTTCAAATTCTGTCCTCCAGCCTTTGCTCCCCACAAGCTTTAATTTAAAAATGAGTAACCTCAGTTTCACACTACAGATGGGCTGGAGGGGTTAATTACCTCTCTCTCTCTGTCTCTCTCTTTTTTTTTTTTTCCAAAGGGAAGCCTCCTCCTCTTTGATTTGACTACTGAGATCAGTGTTTCTCAACCGTGGCAACTTGTAAGGTGTGCAGACTTCAACTCCCAGAATCCCCCCAGCCAGCTGCGGTTGTAGGAGTTGAAGTCCGCACACCTTGAAGTTGCCATGGTTGATAAACACTTCCTCAGCTGTAACAGCCCTTCTGAGAGGGGCTTCTTGTCAAGGGACACCTTGACAAAAACACACCCACGTACACACACACACACACATACACAGGAAGACTAAGAGACACCCTGACAAAAGAAGTTCTACCACCATGCCCGGCCTCTGCCGCGCCAACCCACTCCGATTGATCTTTCTTCAACAAGCTGTTGGAAATTCTCCGCCTCCGTGTTTTCATCCCCAATTAAGTGTCTTAAAGGAAGATCCTTTGCACACAAAGTGGGCTTGTTTATACTTTGGTTTAAATTAACTTTCCCTTGGAGGAACAGTAAATGGAAGGAGGGTTCTATGCCATTTTGCTGTTCTTCGTTTTTTTTTTTCCCCTCCCAAATGTAAATCTCCCTCTATTTCCAGGAGTAGAATTTCAGGGTCCTTTTTACTTTCGGAGAGTTGGTGCAAATGTGCCCTTCCACCCTGTGGCAGGTGGGATGCGAAAGTGGGTCTAGGGGCCATGTACAGCCTCGGACTGATCCCACACCACCCCAGCCTACTTTTGTATCAGATTTTCAAGAGCTGTTTCTGGCTCAAACCCTCTATTTTTGTCCAAAGACGATTGGTGAATTGGAAGAGAGAGGATATTTTGTGGTCCTTCCTGCCAGCCTATAAGCCAATAAAAATAATAAAAGTTGTCTTTTACAAGCTCCTTTTGCTGTATTGTCTGAGTTTTTAGGGTGGAAATCAGCTATCTTGGCTGAAGTTCTGAAGTGCAAGTTGGAGAAAGATAATTTAAATAGAAAAAACACCAGGGAAGTTTCCAGAAAGTTAAAACACTGAAACTGCACTCCAAGTAATGTAGTCCTCGACTTACAACAGTTCATTTAATAACCACTTGCATTTACAATATATGGCCATTTTTCACTCTTACAACCATTTCAGCATCTCCATGGACACATGATCAAAATTCAAATGCTTAACAACTGAATCATATTTATGACGGTTGCACTGTTCCCGGGATCATATGATCCCCTTTGGTGACATTCTGAGGAGCAAAGTCAATTGGGACGCCAGACTCACTCAACTATGTTACTAACTTAACAGCTGCAGTGATTCACTTAACAACTGTGGCAAGAAAGGTCTTAAAATGGCAAAAATCACTTAACTGTCTTGCTTAGCAACAGAAATTTTGGGCTCAATTGTGTTCATAAGTCGAGGACTACCCATAATATGAAAAGACAAGAGAGTGACTTCTTACAACTGCCTAACATTCAACAAGAATTTTGTTCAATGAAATACTGCCACTTTTCCCATTATTTTTAAAATCTTCAATGGGAACATTGCTTTGTCATTAAATTCATTTGTGATGTCAAGGAAAATGGGATATGAATAATTCTTAAGAAGTTTTTACCTTCCAAATCTCCAGTTTTTATTTTCTCAACCTCCCAGACTTTTTAAAATCCAGTTATAAGTACGACTAGATCATAACACAAACCAGAAATAAAACATACCAAATGCAGATTCTAAAAGATAAATACTGTTTTATTGGTGCTTGTTATACTTTTGTTATATACAAGGCAGGCAATTGGAGGGGCTACATAATAAAATATAGAAGTCAAGATGTAAAGAAGAGATTTGCTTAGGAGTTAAACTTATGGACAATAGAAACAGAGATGAAGTTCTTCAGGAGAACTGGTTATTCTGGGAAGAGAAGGCCCCTCTTGCATGCATGGTATGAACCTACCAAGCATCAGAACTGGCTTTCGCCTGAATAAGAGAAACGGAAAAAAAGATGTGGGAAGAGACCAATGCAAAAAAAAAACAACCTCCAGAGGAGCAAAAATGCTCTTGATCCACCTGCATCTCATGTCCCCAAAATTGAAAGGACAAAGGAGGGACTTGGATGGAGTCAGTCATAGTATTTCTCTACCCTCCGAACTTGGCAGTACATCAGCATGGAGAACACGATGCCCAAGACCTAAAGGAATAGAGAAAGATTTACTCAGAAAAAGTACAAAGGCACACATACACACACACACACACACATTTTTGGCACCTAACAACAAAAAGGTTAGCCATCACTGATCTAGGGGAAGACTGCAAGCCCATTTTTTCCTTGTTCCTCATTCAACTGAAAATAGTGTACTCAGATGTAATTTTGAGAAATTCAACGGGGAGAGTGGGGGGGAGCTTCCTAAGCGGTTGGGAGAGATGCTTGCATTCCCTTGTTGTATGTCAGAGGTGAGGAACGATGGCCTCTTTTATGACTTGTGGACCAACTCCCAGAATTCCTGAGTCAGCCATCCCCCCCCCCCACTCACTTTATATGGTTAGAATAGAGATCTTCCAAGGAAATCTTGCTAGATATTTAGTACAGTGTTTCTTAAGCATGGTGATTTTAAGATGTTTGGACTCCCAATTCCCAGATTTCCCCAGCCAACATGCTGGCTGAGAAATTCTGGGAGTTGAAGTCCACATATATGAAATTTACCAAAGCACTGGTCTAGGGTACGCCATCAGCCATTGCTGCTTTGACCATCTCACCTGGACAACAATGATACAGGCAGAAAAAATGCCCATTGCAAAGATGTTCTCTGCTAGCCAACGTTTCACCTTCTCGTAGCAAGGCTGCAAGAAAAAGGACAAAATAAACAGAAGCACGTGATATAGTGGTTAGGAAACCTTGGGAAGTATGTCCCATGCAGTTAATTCTCGATTTACAGTCATTCATTTAGTCCCTGTCCAAATTAAAGAGCCACCGTGGTGCAGTGGTAAGAATGCAATACTGCAGGCTACTTCTGCTGACTGCCAGTTGCTTGCAATTTGGCAGTTCGAATCTCACCAGGCTCACGGTTGACTCAGCCTTCAATCCTTCCAAAAATTGGTTAAATGAAGACCCAGATTGTTGGGGGCGAGAGGCTGACTCTGTAAACCGCTTAGGACTGTAAAAGCACTGTGAAGCGGTATGTAAGTCTAAATGCTATTGCTATTGCTACAGCAGCACTGGAAAAAGTGACTTACAACCAATCCTCACACGTATCACCGCATCCCCATGGTCACATGATCAACATTCAGGCATGTGGAAACCAACATGTATTCACAATTTTTGCAGGACCCCAGGATCATGTGATTGCCATTTGTGACCTTTCCAGCTGGGTTTCAATAGGCAAAAGTCAAGCAGAATTCACTTAACAGCTGCAGAGATTCACTTCACTGCAGTGATTCATTTAACAACTGTGGCAAAAAAGGTCATACATCAGGCGTGACTCACCTAACAACCGTACTGCTTAGCATTAAAACTTCTGGTCCCCTTTGTGGTTAAAAGTTGTGGACTGCTTATATACGGGTAGTCCTCGATGTACAACCACAATTGAGCCCCAAGTTTCTGTTGGTAAGTGAGACGGTTGATGTGCATTTTGCCACATTTTATGACCTTTCTTGCTGCAGTTGTTAAGTGAATCACTGCAATTGTTAAGTTAGTAGCACAGTTGTTAAGCGGAACTGCCTTGCCCCTTGACTTTACCTACCAGAAGGTCTGGAAAAAATGATCACATGACTCTGGGACACTGCAACCATCATAAATATGAGTCATTGCTAAGTATCATGCGATCAAGGGGAGCTGCAAGGGTCGTTAAGTGTGAAAAATGGTCATGTCATTTTTTTTTCAGTGCTGTAGTTACTTCAAACAGTCATTAAATGAACTGTTGTTAGTTGAGGATAACTGTACTATAGTATTGCCATTAACTCTGCTCCTGGAAAAGATCAGCAAATAATTTCCACTAATGTTTTTCAGGTCTTCCTTGAACATAGAGGAATTCTACTTTGGAAACCACTGCAGGAAAGGGAATTCCCAATAATCGCCACGCACTGATGACGTTACCTAGTTTGGTAATGAAACGCCTGCAAGAAAACTACCAAGCTCAGAGAGCGCCAAGGACTCCGCCATTCAAGCCTAAACTACAAATATTCTCTTCTATCAGTATAAATCATCTTCAGCACAATCCTTTGTTGCCATCTCACCTCTTTCCACCAGCTGGTACTGTCCCTTTGGCAATCATCGCTTCGCTGTAAGCAGCACGACTCAGGAACCCAAGTGCTATTCCGCACGTCAAACCAATCGGTGTAGTTCCGTACCCCGCAACAACGGAACTGCAAAGCAAAAAGATAAGAAGGAAGGGGGAGGTGTATGTGTGTGTTTGTGCCTGATGTTAGGAAAAAAATTCTCAATGGTTTCAAACCAGGTAGGTACCATACAGGACAGGTTTTTTTTACGCACTCACCTCATTTTGCGCCAGGTCCCATGCTTTGGTTAACCCCAAGTTGTCATCTGTGCCATAGAGCTTAAGTCCTTCCTTGAGGTTAGACTGGGCATATTGATCAAACTGGAAGAAAAACATACTACATGCACCAATGGATTTATTTAGTGTCACAAGTAAATGTTTCTGGGTAGGGGGAGTATCAATGAACCAAGTTTTCCTTCCTTACAGTGGTGATTAAGAAGCCTCCCCCCCCCCCCCAAATGGAGGGAAGTTAGAATGCTTCATGCCGGTGACGGCTAACCTTTTTGTCGTTGAGTGCCAAAAATGCAAGCACGTGCGTGTGCCGGCAACAATAATGCAAAGCACGCCCCCACATGCCCATGCACGCACAACCTCCCCCAGGGTCCTCCCCCCACTGCACTGCTGGTGCGCTGCTTGCCGCCAAGCTGAGGTTAGTATTTCCTCTGAGGGGGCGGGGAAGGCCATTTTTGTCTTCCCAGGCTCCAGGAAAGCCACCGGAGTCTGGAGAGGACGAAAAACGGGTCTATGGAAGTTTGGAAACGGACTGTTTCTGGCTTCCGGAGGGCCTCCGGAGGGGGGGAGCAGTGGAGGGCAAAAATGGCCTCCCCCTGCCATTGGATCAATCAAAGCTGATTCATGCAACTGTCATGAATATGAATCAGTTGCCAAGTGTCTGAATTTTGATCATGTGACCGTGAGGATACTGCAATGGTCTTAAGTGTGAAAAATGGCCATAAGTCACTTTTTTTCAGTGCCGTTGTAACTTTGAACTGTCATTAAATGAAGAGTTGTAAGTCGAGGACTGGCTATACTTAACACTTTGGTCTGTTTTTTTAATGTCACCTTTCACACTACCAAAATTCCATTACCCAGGAACACAAACATCATGTAATTTGATCAACGGGAACTTTTATGGGATAGGGAACTCCAGCAAGTTTGTGTATGGACATGGAATGGAGTATCCCATAAAAGTGCACCTTTGCTGGCTGGGACATCCTACAACAATGGGTACCTGGCTGGCTGAGAGAATTCTGGGAGTTGAAGTCCACATACTGTTGAATTTGAGAAACCCTAATCTATACTCAGATGCAAATATTCCAGTTTCTTAACTGATTTCTTAGACCCACAATTGGAAAATAGGAGAGGTTGAAAGTAAACCTGCATTTTTTTCTCTCTCTCTCTCTTAATATCATTATCATCATCAGTTCTGGACACATTAAGATAGGAATGGATGGCTAGTATGACTACATTGGAGTACGACTGTTAAATATTGTATTTTCTGACAGATGGCATCAAACTATGTATGACTGACATGCTCTCTTGATCACGTAGAAGCAAAGAAGATGACTTAGCCTGTACAAAATTGTTTCTCCCCCAATTATTTCGTTTTTTTAAAAAAAGAATATATGCCCTAATTCTTCAAAGGAAATTTTTTGAGGGTTGCCTCAATTTGCCAGAATTTTAATTATGTGACTGTGGATGCTGCAATGGTTGTAAGTCTAAGGACTAGTCGTAAGTCACTGTAACTACAAACAGTCTCTAAAGAATGCTTGTAAGTCAAGGACTACCTTTATAATTGAGATAGACGTTCAGTCTGTATTACATACCTCTCTTTGGATACTTGGAATTCATATTATGATACACATTTCTGATATTGGTGATGTCATAATAAGCAGTAATGCAGAACACTGAGAATTTTCTTTAAGCAATCTCCTTAGCAATTTACCCCATTCCTTCTAAAAAAAATTTTTAAAATATATATGGAAATAAAGATCCTTACCTTATCCCGGCAAGTGAAAAAAACTAGCAACCCAACTAGTTCCAGCAGAAAGAGGGTAGAAAGGACTATGAAGAACTAAAGAAAAACAGACAAGATGATCAATCCAGGATGAAAAGGTTTATGATTAAATCCATGTTTTATATTTTTACAGAAACTCCTTGACTTACGACTGTGACTTATGAGCTCAAAATTCCTGTTGCTAAGCAAGAAATTTGTGAAATGAATTTGCCCCATTTTACGACCTTTCTTGCCACGACTGTCAAGCGAATCACTGCATTGTTGTTAAGCAGATCTGGCTTCCCCATCGACTTGGCTTGTCAGAGGGTTGTAAAAGCTGATCCCATGACCTTGGACACTGCAACCATCATTAATGAGTCAGTTGTCAGGAATTTGAATTTTCATCACATGATCATGAGGCCGCTACAACAGTTGCATGTGTGAAAGTCATAAGTAACTATTTTCAATGTTGTTGTAACTTTGAATAGCCACTTAATGAACTATTGTATATTGAGGACTACCTATGTACACTTACGTACTTATCTCAGCCACAGTGATGGATTCCTATCGGTTTGGACCGGTTCAGCCGAACCAATAGTGGTTTGGCAGCTTGGGTTGCTGGAACTGGCAGCAACCCAGGCCTGCCATGGCCCCAAACAGATTCTCCGGGTGGCACCGTAGGTGGCGCCATCTTGTTTTTTGCTTCTGCACATGTTCACAACAATACAATACAATAGCAGAGTTGGGAGGGACCTTGGAGGTCTTCTAGTCCAACTCCCTGTCTATCCAGGAAACCCTATACTGTTTCAGACAAATGGCTATCCAACATTTTCTTAAAGATTTCCAGTGTTGGGGCATTCACAACTTCTGGAGGAAAGATGTTCCACTGATTAATTGTTCTAACTGTTGGGAAATTTCTCCTCAGTTCTAAGTTGCTTCTCTCCTTGGTTAGTTTCCACCCATTGCTTCTTGTTCTGCCCTCAGGTGCCTTGGAGAATAGTTTGACTCCCTCTTCTTTGTGGCAAACCCTGAGATATCGGAACACTGCTAAACTAGACATATCCAGTTCCTGCAACTGTTCTTCACATGTTTTCGCCTCCAGTCCCCTAATCATCCTTGTTGCTCTTCTCTGCACATTTTATTGTACTGCGCATGCAGCATAGCACGCATCAAGCACATGAGCAGCCCACAAGCAAACCGGCAGTAGTGACTGCCAGAACCCACCCCTGCTCAGCTAGGATTGTTTCCATCATGTGAACTTTTCTGCTCAATATTTTCAATGGATTCACAGGATTTTTCTGTTAGAAAAATACCTTGGAACATAACCTTTCTCAACCTGATGCTCTCCAGATGTGCTCCCTACCTGCCAATTACATCCAGACTTCCCTGCACATAACCAACATCCCAAAAGGGAACATTCTTAAATTCTATTATTAATTTATTTCATTAAAGCCTTTACACCCATTTTCTACTTGAAACAATCCCTACTGTATCAGGAGGCAACTAGACTTTCTGGTTTTTCTATGAAGACGTTTCACTTCTCAACCAAGAAGCTTCTTCAGAAGCTTCACAGTATTCCACAAGGGGGTTCCCTCTGGTAAGAGGGAAAATCCAACATTAGAAATTACATTTGGTCCGGACACCACTACCCCAATAAATAAATACTCAGGCAACGCCAGGTTCTGAGCTAGTATTATGTAAAAAGATCCAGCACAAAGAAATAAACGTTTCAAAAGAAAAAAGAAAACAAGTAAAGTCTTGCATCCAAAAGACTGAAAGCAATTTTTAGGAAGATTGTCTGAAATGCACTCAATTTGTGGAAGCAAAAAAACCCAGGGGAGTGTTGATCACATGGTTGGGGGTCGCCATCTTGATTTTTTGATTCTCTTCTTGCAGATATCCCTGCTCAGAAATTTATTGCTTATGAATTTTATTCTAAGACCGAGGATGCCTGGTCTTTAAATAGGTCCTGTAGACTAATCTTGCTTCAGATTAACTCCTGGAGATACCCCCTTCCCTGACCAGAAGTAGTTCTTGTTTCTGCCAACAGCCTTATTTGACGGTTCCACCACAAATGCGCGAACGACAAAAGCGCACCTGACTAAACCGCGGTGACAAAACCGCAGTGACAAAACCGCGCCGACGAATGAGCGCTGAAGCGCGCTGACAGAAGCGCGCTGTAACCCTAACCCTAAACCAAACCCTAAACCTAACCCTAAACCTAACCCTAAACCTTACCTTAACTTAAATCGCGCTTCTGTCGGCGCGCTGTTGTTGGCGTACTGTTGTCGGCGCGCTTTTGACATCATGGTTTTAGCGCTGCGGTTTTGTGGGCACGCTTTTGACGTTCGCGCATTTGTCGGGTCACGTTATTTGACATTCATTCCATCTAATCGTGTTCGTGCACCGAGTATGGTCCACATAGATGCTACTTACTGTCAGCAGGAGACATCGATGCTCTGTGGCTGCTCCCAAGCAACCGAGGAACCCCACCACCATGATGATGGCACCTGTTGCCATGAAGAGTCCTGCTGCTGACAGCGATGGGAAGGAGAAGGATAAGGTAGCAAAGCGGCCCTGCGTAGCGGCCAGCCATATGCCCACGCCGAGCACCCCACAGCCACCCAGCTAAAGGGAGAGACAAAAGGAGAAGCACATTCACATGATCAAGAATGGAAGCTGAACTCTTCTCATTGTGTCCCAGGATACCGTTGCAGGAGAAATAATTAGCTCAATTCCCAAACAATTAATTTTTGCCTTTCCAGTCTATCAAACTCCCTCCCTACCATCTTAAAGGATCTTCCACTTCCACAATGGAAACTACTCTAATGTTAAATTGTTCTGGACATTGTGGAATCCCAATGTTTATAAATGTTCCATGCAGTGGTGGGATTCAATTTTTTTTATTACTACCGGTTCTGTGGGCGTGGCTTGGTGGGCATGACATGGCTTGGTGGGCGTGGCTTGGTGAGCGTGGCAGGGGAAGGTTACTGCAAAATCCCCATTCCCTCCCAATCAGCTAGGACTCGGGAGGCAGAGAATAGATGGGGGCGGGGCCAGTCAGAGGTGGTTTTTACCGGTTCTCCGAACTACTCAAAATTTCTGCTGTCGGTTCTCCAGAATTGGCCAGAACCTGCTGGATACCACTTCTGGTTCCATGACAACAGAGGAGTTCAGCCAATGAAGAGCACAGGGAAATAAAAGCCAGGTTTTAAGTTTTTTTTTTCTCATGACAATATGGAATCAGTAAATAGACACTGCACTGTACTTCATTTAATCTCACATCACCCCTACAAGACAAGAGTTTATAACTCTGCTGTTGTTTAGAAGACCCATTAACCCTGCCTTTGAGCAAGGGAAAATGAGACACTTCACCATATTGTGCTTGCCACCCTTTATCTTTATTGATTTATTGTAATTTTTTAATTATTCTGAACTGCCCAGAGCTCTTGAGAGTTGGGTGGCCTATAAGTTTCATAAATTATAATTAAAGTTATTATAATAGTAAGTTCCCATCCAGGAGACAATATGAAAGTGAACCACATCATCTTTTGTTATTATTATCATTCATTGCTGATTGTTGTTTATAGCTTGCTTGTTTCTCATAATTTCCCCTCAGTCACCTGAATTGTTAAATTAGAAAGAGTGAGAGAGGGAGGGAGGGGTGATAGATACATAGAGAGATACATAGATGATAGAATAGTAATTAATAGAAAATATTCCCGATCTAGAATAGATCCGCTGACTTGTAAGGGATGAAGATAGCCTGTCGTATAGGAAGGCGCTCTGATGCATTATTTCAGCTTTAAAATATTTTAATTCAACTTTAAAACTACCCAAATTCATTATAGAGATACAGACTTGCCATACCTACCCAGAAGATGAGATTGAACAGAAACATTTTTATTTTAACACAAAGTAAACATCCTCGGCTCACTCCCATGGTGCACAAAGATAAACCTAGAAAGAGATGTGGGTGAAACTTAATAACACCTAATATTTCCATACATTGTTCAAGACATAGCTTGATTTGCCAGTATAATAGCACGGCTTAGACAACAGACTTAATAAATCCAAAATCTATTGTGGATAGTGCAAAGATTGAATTTTCCAAAGTAATTTGTCATGTTAGTAGGTAAGGGACAGGGAAATAACAGTAAAAATTTAAGGAACATATTGTATCACATGACTACCTGTAAAGAAACATCAATATATATTGGGGGGAACAGTTATTATAACTAGTATTTTTTGCAAGAGAACCAACAGAACTTATATTATAATAAAAACACTGATGTTTGGGAAGGAATCACTTGTACCACCTTATGAAAACAACAAGTTCAAGATTTTTGTTATGAGAAGTATTTTCTAGTTTTAAAACTTTGGACTTTTTCTAATTACTGAAAATTAAGCCTTCTGTCTCCAAGCACGAAAGGAAATCCTGAAAGAAAATTAACAGGAATCAAAAAATGTAAAAGAAAGTACAGGTAGTCCATGACCTACAACTAGTAACCCTTTGGTTGTACACACCCCCCCCCAAGCTAGTTTCAAAGTTACGGCCACTGAAGCCGTACACCCCCACAGTCATGTGCACAACATTTGAGCAGATTCACTCTTATGACAGATTGCAGGGACACTGTAGCAGTGGTGGGTTCCAATTTATTTTACTACCATTTTGCTTGTGCAAAGGTCTTCAATCTCTGGTTTGGTTCTATGCCTACGCAATTCAGGCAGTATCCTAGGGCACCACATTTTAGAGAATGACAATATTGAAAAGACTTCCAAAATACACAAGTATAAAATCTGATAATCTCTGCTTTTAGAGGAGATCAACCCTGACTGTTCTTTAGAACAGTGTTTCTCAACCTTGGCAACTTGAAGATGTCTGGACTTCAACTCTCAGAATTCCCCAGCCAGCGAATGCTGGCTGGGGAATTCTGGGAGTTGAAGTCCGGACATCTTCAAGTTACCAAGGTTGAGAAACACTGCTTTAGAAGGCCAGATTTTGAAGATGAAGCTCAAATACTTTGGCCACCTAATGAGAAGGAAGGACTCACTGCAGAAGAGCTAATGCTGGGAATGATTGGGGGCAAAAGAAGAAGGAGATGACAGAGAATGAGGTGGCTGGATGGAGTCACTGAAGCAGTAGGCGTGAGCTTAAATGGACTCCAGAGGTAGAGGACTGGAAGGCCTGGAGGAATGTTGTCCATGGGGTTGCAATGGGTCGGACACGGCTTCGCAACTAACAACAATATCTGCTTATGGCTTTAGAATATTTTCTTTCCATACTTTTTGAAAATACCTACAAAGTCAGATAAGTGATAGTAAATAGCACACTAACCAGAGGTTGCAAGTCCTGAGAAATTATTACTACAGCTAGGGACTTCAGGAAGCTGATAATATTAGACAAAGTGTTGACATTAAATTGCTGAATAAAAGCCCAGGACCAGACAGAATACCAGTGGAGCTATACAAATATAATAAAATAATATTGGAAGAGCTAGGAGTGGAAATGTTTAACGAAGTTTTAGGAAAAGCCAAGATACCTGAATCATGGACAGAAGCAATAAATCATGGACAGAAGCAATAATATCACTAATACCAAAAGAAGAAACTAACCTACAAGAAATTCAAAATTACAGGCCAATTTCATTACTAAACTCTGATTATAAAATATTTGCAATTATGGCAGGAAGAATTAAACAGGTTTTAAATGAACAAATACACCCTGACCAAAATGGATTTTTACCTCACAGACACATTAAAAATAATATGAGTCATCTTAGACATAATAGAGTATTACGAGGCGCATCCAGAAAAACAAATGGTACTGGTTTTCCTTGATGCACAAAAAGCATTTGACAACGTAATCTGGAAATTTATAATAACACTATTGGACGAGATGAAATTCGAAGAAAAATTTATAAAAATGATAGAAGGATTTTATAACAGTCAGACAGCCAAAGTTCTGATGAATGGAGATCTAACAGAGAAGATTGGATTTTAATGGATTCTCTAGAACAAATGCTAAGTCATCGGCAAAGCTTGAACTTTATATTCTTCATTTTTGAGTCTTAGACCTTTTATTCCCTGGTCCTTCCAAATTTCATTTAATAAAATTTCCAAAGTTAATATAAAATAACAAAGGAGAGAGGGGGTATCCCTATCTGACTCCTTTTTTATTTCAAGTTTTGTGTGTGTGTATTTTACATGTTTGTTAATTTAAAAAATTTAAAAAAAATGCTGAATGTGAGAATCACACAATGAGAAAGTCATGTGACCAACAGTTTATTAAAGTTATAAGTGGTAGTAGTGCATACTCCATGCCAGTGGTCCACTCAAGGGTTAAATATAATTTCACAGAACAGCTGCCTCTTATATGACCACAATGAGTGCTGATGTAATTAAAATTATTTACTGTAATTCAGAGTAAATAGGGAAAAATGTCCAAGAAAAGAAAAAAGGAGTAGGAAACCCTAAAGCTAAAAAACATTTAGAAAATAGTCATTTCTAAGAAAATTGGATGAACAAAACTACAGGAGAGCCCAGAATATGCCAAAGGCATCAACATATCTAAAGTTGGGCCTGATAATGGACTACAGTCTCTTGTAGCTTCATCTAGGGTAGTGTTTTTCAAACATGGCAACTTTAAGGTTTGTGGACTTCAACTCCCAGAATTCCCAAGCTACCATTCTTAAAGTTGCCAAGTTTGAAAAATAGTGATCCAGGAGGTGATTATTGTAATCAGTTGATCTCGGTGGGACTTGGGACACTTCATATATAGGACCCATTGTTAAATGAAGAGCAAATAATTTTTATGGTCTTACTTGAACAACATGCTCAATTAAATTAAGAGGGAGACTTGCATGCAAACATGGAAAACAAACTGTATTGGAGCATAAAAGGACACATTTCAACCCAAAACAATGCTGGGCTTGTTCCATCATAAATTATCCTATCCTGGCGAAGTAAGCCAATAAACTGTTGTAATTAAGTAGGAATTTGAATTTGGTCTGTTTTCTCCCAAAGTCCCACCAAAAAATGTCATTTTACTATACATTTGCCAGCTTTCCATTGTTCCCATTAAATTATATATTAAAAATGGTGGGGCCTCAATTGCACAATCACAGCCACGATGTTGACTTTTTAAACACACAGAGCCCCATTTGGTTTGGTGTTCCTCCTCTTAAGGACATACAGGTAGTCCTTGACTTATAACAGTTCATTTAGTGACCTTTAGAAATTACAATAGCATTGAAAAAGTGACATGACCATTTTTCACACAGACGACCATTACAGCATTTCCATGGTCATGTGATCAAAATTCAGACCCTTGGCAATTGACTCATACTTATGATGGTTGCAATCTCCCCTTTTGCGACCTTCTGATAAGCAGTCAATGAGGAAGCCAGATTCACTTAACAATAGTGTTACTAATTTAACAACTGCAGTGATTCACTTAACAACTGTGGTAAGAAATGCGGTAAAATGGGGAAAAATTCACTTAACAAATGTCTCACTTAGCAACATAAATTTCAGACTCAAATGGGGTTGTAAGTTGAGGGCTATCTGTATCCATCCTCCTTCACCCATCTGATGCCATCCAGATTGCAGGATTGCAATTCTCATACCAGCTGTTAATAGTCACATTTATAATCCCAACACAACCAGAGACCACCAGGTTGGGGAACCTGGTGTGCGATTTTAAGAAACAGAAACCATGCAATGTAGAAACTGACCATCTTTGCACAATTGTATGGGAAACTAAATACTCTACAACCAGTGGTGAAATTCTAAAGTTTTAACTACCAGTTCTGTAGGCATGGCTTGTTGAACATGGCAGGGGAAGGATACTGCAAAATCCTCATTCTCTCCCCACTCCAGGGGAAGGATACTGTAAAATCTCCATTCCCACCCTACTATGGGACTAGCCAGAGAGATGGTATTTGCCGGTTCTCCGAACTATTCAAAATGTCTGCTACCGGTTCTCCAGAATTTGTCAGGGGAAGGATTGAAGGAGAGCAATGTTTACTATAGAGTAAAACATTTTTTTCCATCATCTTTTCAGTTAGTGACCTTTGAAAATCGCAGCCCTTCAATTTTAGAAGAATTATCTGACATTATCTATAAGGTACAAATAAGCATGTTGTCAATGCAAGTTAAGATGTTTAATTTCCTTTTACTAAAATGGAAGAAATTAATGACTTGAGCATCTAAACGGGGTAACTACGTTCACTTCATTATTTATTTATTTTATTTATTTATTTTATTTTATTTATTTATTTATTGCGATTTGTAGGCCGCCCTTTTCCCTGAGGGGACTCAGGGCGGCTCACACAAAATCGGGGAAGGGGAAATACAGACAATAACAAAGACACATATAATAAAAACAGTAACCAACATGCATTCATCATTCGGGGGGGGGCAACTATCTTCATCACCAGGCCTGACGGGCTAGCCAGTTCTTCAAGGCTGTGCGGAAGGCCTGGACGGTGGTGAGGGTACGAATCTCCACGGGGAGTTCGTTCCAAAGGGTCGGGGCGACTACTGAGAAGGCCCTCCTCCTTGTAGTTGCCAGCCGACACTGGCTGGCCGATGGAATACGGAGGAGGCCCAATCTGTGTGATCTTATTGGTCGCAGGGAGGTAATTGGCAGAAGGCGGTCTCTCAAGTATCCAGATCCACTACCATGAAGGGCTTTATGGGTGATTAACAGCACCTTGAAGCGCATCCGGAAGTCGACAGGTAGCCAGCGCAGCTCGCGGAGGATAGGTGTAATGTGGGTGAACCGCGGTGCACCCACTATCGCTCGCGCGGCTGCGCTCTGCACTAGCTGAAGACGCCGGATGCTCTTCAAGGGCAGCCCCATGTAGAGCACATTGCAGTATTCCAGCCTAGAGGTCACGAGGGCCCGAGTGACTGTTGTGAGTGCCTCCCGATTCAGGTAGGGTCGCAACTGGCGCACCAGGCGTACCTGGGCGAATGCCCCCCTAGCCACAGCCGTCAAATGGTGGTCGAATGATAGCTGTGGATCTAGGAGGACTCCCAAGTTGCGGACCCTCTCTGAGGGGTATAGAGTTTGGCCCCCCAGCCTGAGAGATGGAATATTGGTGGAATCCTTGGGAGGGAAACACAACAGCCACTCGGTCTTTTCTGGGTTGAGCACAAGCTTGTTAGCCCTCATCCAGTCCATAACCGCCTCCAGACCCCGGCTCATCACGTCTGCCGCTTCATTGAGTTGGCACGGGGCGGACAGATACAGTTGAGTATCGTCCGCATATTGATGGTATCTAATCCCGTGCCTGCGGATGATCTCTCCCAGCGGTTTCATGTAGATGTTGAGCACTTCATTGCTCATGGTCTTATACCATATCCTGCTTCTGAGATTCTCACACCAATCTTCAGAGACAAGTCATCTTAAGTACTGCATCCATGTTCTTGCAGTTCACTAGATGGCTGAATTAAGAACCTCAGTCTTTCCATAGTCCAACTTTCTATACCAGTGTTGGAAATGCCCTTCTGGGTTCAGTTCCAAGTAGGGAAAAAGACACCGGAAACGTGGAGGTTGCTTGGAAAGATGGTTTAATGGTGGATAGGACCACATGGTTTGAGATCCTGAACAGAAAAGGGGATCACATGCTTCCAGATGTTGGGTAAAGAAGAGAGCGAGAGAGATGCTGAAAGTTCCTGGCTTTATACTCTCTGTTCAGCCCCACCTCTCTGTTTCCTGTGTAAGAAATGTATTCTGATTGGTTGTCAGACTCCCATGCCATGCAGGGGCAACTCTCTAGGCTGTGTTTTGAGTCCAAGTTTGGTTGAGTTCCCAGATGCCATGTGGTGAGTTTCTGTAGAAAGCTAATCCTATCTTTGTTATGTGAGTAAACTAGCTCAGGGACCCTAATGGTCCGTTGAGAAAGGTGGGGACAATTAAGAGTGAGTCTGTTTCCTGCCTAAAAACATGTTTCTCCATTTCTTATCCGGGGAAATATAATAGTCTGCCTTTTCAATATTTCCTAGGATATTTCATTCTTCTAGGAGAGGGGTGGGTGCTAACTTCTTACACTAGAAAATCTGTTTTTCTAAATTGTTGAATCAAATCAGATTGAGACCGTGCAGAAAGAGCCAATGTGATGTGGTGGTTCAGGAGCTGGACCAGGAATAGGGAGACCATGATTCTGGTCAAGACTGGCTAGTGAATTCTGGGACTTGTAGTCTACCCATTTTAAAGCTGAGAAACTTGAAAAACACCGCAGTCCACTCTCAGGCCTGGACCAATTATTCTCAATCAGCCCAATCTGTTGTTGTTGTTATGGAAAAAAATAGCTCTCGTATAAGCACACTTCAAATAAAACCATCAGAAATGTTAAACGGTATCTAAAAATGTGAGTTAAAAATAAGGGATCTGAAATCAGAAAAATTATTTGGAGCAGGGGTGTCAAACACAATTTCATTGAGGCCTGCATCAGGGTTGTGTTTGACCTCCAGGGGGGGGAGGGCATGGTGGGTGTGGCCAGCTCAACATCACTTGAGTCGGGGGCACCTATGGTGGTTTGAGTGCTCTGTCAGCAAAAACAGAGCTCAGCCCTCCTGTACTCTGTTTTTGCTGGCAGAGGGTTGCAGGAGTATGTCGCAGCCGAAAATGGAGCTCAGGGGGGGGCCACACACAGCTCTCCTGAGCTCCGTTTTCTCTGGCAGAGGCACCGCGGGCTGGTCCTTTGCTGTTTCCAGGGGGGGCTCTGCGGGCCAGATCTAAGCACTCTGCGGGCTGGATCTGCCCCCAGGGCCTTGAGTTTGATACCCCTGCTTTAGAAAGAAAAGACAGAACAGAATGGCAGAGTGTCTATAAAAACAAAACAGAGAACACCCCTTACTCATAACTTCCCCATGTGGATGATACAATCTTGGGTTTTGATAACCATGTATTTTCTCTTTTTTAAACATTGTATTTATATCTTTCTAAATTTCTTCTTGAAAACTGATCACTTATCATAAAAGGACTGCAAAACCTAAACGGCAAACCACTTATTTTGTCTTTCAATGTTGCGAGGAATATGTAAGTAATATTTCAAAGTTACAAACGTAATGATGTTATCTTTTAAAAAAAGCAGAAATACATACTATTTAACATTTTAAAAATAGAACCTGCTGCATTAACTGTTACATGCACATACATGTGAGAAGACCTGATAAAATCTTGATATTTTCCCCTAATTTCTATACTTGGTTTTGTTTACTTGTTTTGTTTAATCAAAAAAACCCTCCAGTTAAAAAATAGAAACACATACAAAATGTAGTGAAGCAATTTAAAAAAAATAATCATCCAGTGGAAGTCACATGAGACTAATCTTAGTTCTGCCAGAAGTGGAGAAACTGAGACTCCATCCTTATTCAAAACCATATAAAACAGCCACATTTTGGCTCAAGCTCCCTCCATTTTATGATTCTCCCCCTGCCATATTTCTTGTCATACATTTCGGTTTCTCTTCTCTCTCCCTCTCTTGGCATTATGGAGAAACATACTCCTCCACTTTAGACAGACCAAATAGGCTGCTCTCTTAATTGTAACTTTAGTTGAACAGAAATCTCAGATTTTTGACATCTGGTAAATCTCTATCAGATGTTTGTTTTAATCACATATAGCCCATTTTTATTTAATGGATAGACCTACCCTCTCTCTGCCCCTTTGGATAACATCTCAGAAAAGAGAGATTAAATAAAGAATATAAAAATATAAAACAAATTATTTTTTAAAGTCTTTAAGACAAGGCCAACTTTTAAAACAGCACATATACTTACAGTAAGTATATATATTTCCTACCACATTTAAAGAAAAAAAACATATGGTTTTAGGTTTTCCAGTGCTGATGGCTTTTATGATAAGTGTTATCAATTTTCAAGAATAAATTTGGAAAGACATAAATACAGTATTTTAAAACAAGGATCAATCCCTTCCAAAAGGAACATAAAGGGCAGAATTACCTCGACCCTGGGAAAGTTTCTTCTATTTATTTTTAGAGCATCTTTCCAGCCTTACTGAAAAAACTCCTTCTCTCGCTCAACCCCTAGGTTTATCCCCCCTCCCCCAACATAAAAATCATCAGATGCGCCCCTCACCTTGACTTTGGCTCAAATCAGTTTGGAAAAAAGAGTGGATTTGGAGCACCGTCCCGTCCCAGGTACCTCTGAATCTGAATGTGGCTCCTTCGGAGGGCGAGATGCAGGATGGAAAGGGAGGGGGAGTGAATTCCAGGCATGGGACAGGGGAAAGGAAATGGGGGAGGAGGGGGCAGCCATGGGGGGCGGGTTTGAGGATCTGGGGAGGAGTCCAAGGGGCTCTGGCAAGGGACTTTTGCTAATCCCAGCAAAACTTGGGTCATCTACACCAGTCTCAATCCGCCCCCAATCTAAAAATAATACTGTAGTATAATAGTTTTTTCTGGATTCACGTCAATGCCGTTCTGTGGAATCCTTTTGGGTGAGCAGAAGGGAGAGGTAGTGGGATTTTCCTGCCCTTCCTGCTTTCCTTCAATTGTTTCACCGTTCTGCTACACACACAAGCACACAAACATTTTATGTGTCCAAGTGCAAAGAAAAGCTTCTTGGAGAAAAACAGGGAGTTTTGAGGTTAAAGGATCCCATTCTTTCAAGAGTTGGGGGTGCAGATACAGTGTGCCTCACCTGAGTGAATGCAGGCAGAAGGGGGAAAGAGCTAAGCCCCCAATTCTGGGTCCCCATATTCACACGATCACACCAGAGGCAAAACAAAACAGAAAGTTACAAAACAAAAAAGCTAAGCCACTATGTCCCTTGGTATGTTTCCTGCAACAGAGTAGTGCCACTACTTTTCTGCCGCCCGGAGTCCTTCGGGATTGGGCAGCATAGAAATTTAATAAATTCAATTCAATAAATTCAATTCAATTCTGCAAGTCACCTCACAAATGAATTGAGGAATTTGCCTTGCCACCAGTAATTCAACTTTACACAGCCTTTCCCTAACATTTTTAATGCAGAAAGTCCTCGATTTATTACCATTCATTTAGTGACCATTCAAAGTTAGAAAGCCCTGAAAAAAGTGACCATTTTTCACACTTATGACCATTGTAACACCCCCCCCCATAGTCACATGGTCAAAATTCAGGCACTTGACAATTGGTTCATACTTATGACTGTTGCTGCGTCCCAAGGTCATGTGATCATCTATTGTGACTTTCTGACAAGCAAAGGCAAATGGAGAAGCCAGATTCACTTAACAACCGGATTACTAACGTAACAATTTCAGGTTGTAAAAAAAGGGCAGAATTCACTTAACAACCGTCTTGCTTAGCAATAGAAATTTTGGGCTCAGTTGATTAGCTTATGCACCCGACATAAATTCCTTGTGTCCAATCACATTTGGCCACTTATTCTAGTAGTCATATATTGAGTTCTAACCGCAGATTTCCCCCTTTCTCCATAGTAAAAATGCTTCCCTGCTGCCTCTCTCTTGGCCAACTTTCGAGAGCTTTTCCTAAAAATCCTCAAGGCAAGAGGTGTGGGGAGCAACCAACAACTTTGCCCCACCTGGAGTTACTCAAGAGGAAACCCATTACCACCCTCCACGTGATTAAAACGGCCACAGAAACTTAATGGGAGTGTGTGTGTGTGTGCAAGACAAGCAAAGTGATCTGCACACAACTGCAAAACCCGTTAACTATATTACAGGCGGTCCTCGACTTACGACCACAATTGGGCCCCAATTTTCTGTTGTTAGGCAAGGCATTTGGTGAGTATTCTCCCAGTTTACGACCTCTCTTGTCGCAGTTGTGGAGCGGATTGCTACAGTTGTTAAATTAGTAACAAAGTTGTGAAGTGAGCCTGTCTTCCCCGCTTGACTTTGCTTGTCAGAAGGTCAAAAAATTTGATCAGGATATTGCAACGGTGATAAACAGTTGCCAGGGGTCTGAATTTGCTGCAGGCGTCGTAAGTGTGAAAAATGGCCATAAGCCACTGCAACGTCAAACAGTCACTGAATGAACTGTTGTAAGTCGATGACAACCTGTATTCCTAGGAACGAAAGACGGAAAAGATAAGCCTGCCAAGAACAAAACAAAAACAAAACAGCCCCGGGTTAACGAGATGGATCGTTCAGACGAGCAAAAGGGAGGAAAGGGAGGAGCTTCCCCACCCCCACCCCCACCCCCACCCCGCGCAGCTTTGCCTGTTGCGGAGATTCCGCCGCTCTGCAGCGCCCTCTAGCGAGCTTTTCTTCGGGAAGTGACCGCGCGGTTGCCTGCGCCACACCATTTGGACCGCGACTCTAGAGAAAAGCTCGGAGAAAGGTGGGAGCGGAGACGGGGGCGGGTTGGCGAAGGGAAGGGTTGTTCCACCCTGCGACGGAAGGGCAGAGAGAGGGCTCGATCGGTGCACGGGGCCGGCTGGTTCCTGCCGGGAAAGAGGGAGAAAGGATCTGCCGGGAAGAAAGGGCCGACTTAAGGGAGGGGGGGACGCGGGACTTGAGAGTTGGCCAGGGCGGGAGCCATGCTGAGCTTTCGTCACCTCGAAGCTAGAGTCCTTTAAGGGTCCAAGAGAGAGTGGAGAGAGGGAGAGGGAAAGGGGGAGAGAAAGAGAAAAAGAAAGAAATAGAAGGAAGGAAAAGAAGAAAGAAAATTGAACATTATGTAGGTCAGGCACCTCTCTCCCATTATAGGCAACAATTAAACTGGTAAAGCTTTTCCCCCTTCTTCCCTCTAAAAGCAGGGGTGTCCAGCCTTTAAGACTTAGGGACTTCAACTCCCAGAATTCCCCAACCAGCATGTGACTTGAATTCATAGGAGTTGAATTCTGGGAGTTGGAGTCCACAAATCTTAAAGTTGCTGAGGTTTGAATACCCCTACTCTAAAGCGAATTGACACAATACTGTGATGGGAATGAGTTGTAAGACTGGCATGCAGGTTTTAACAAGCAGGAAAAAGAGGGGTGAGGTTTTCTGCTCCTCAAGGTAATTTGTGATAAGTCATATTTTATCTTTCTGATTAAAATAGAGGAGGGGGAAAATCTAATAAGAGAAACAGGAAGAAGGACTTTCCATTGACGTGGAAGCATAATATGAATGATTTAATCACTGTTTACTAAATTGTTGCAAGGCTGCACACACACCCTTGCCTGCCATTTCTACAGAACCATCTCCTCTCACCCCTATTCCTACCCCCACTGATCCGCAAAACCAGAAAGTTTGAGGAATTCTGTCTTAAAAGAAAACGAATCTTCTTGGGCTGCATAGATCACAGAAACTTTTATCTCTTGTGCAGGACTTGGATATGCTGCCTGATGTGCCAAATAATGGCAAATAATGTTGGCGCAAGCTGACCAGATATGGGCTACAAAAATCTGTATGACCAGATGATCTGGTTGGCAGCAAAAACCTCAGCAAAAAATTTAGAGCTTCCTCTAATCTTGATGCAGCACAACGCTGTTTTAATCTCTATTCTTAATGATAGGCCATGTGGTTGAGAAAGATTGGAGAAAATAAATTGGGTCCCATTACAGGCCTGATTGCAGTGGTGTATTAACCATTAAGCAGACTAAGCAGGTGCTTAGGGCACCAGGCCCAAAGGGGGCACCACAAAGCTGAGAAAGAAAGAAAAAATGATTTGTACAGTATGTACAAATAAAGGGGGCACCAAGATTTGTCAGTGCTTAGGACACCAGTGAGCCTTAATCAGCCACTACCTGATTGACTCACAGATTCCTCTTTCTTTCCAGGCTGGTTCACCATGATCATCCCTGTACGATGCTTCACTTGCGGCAAAGTTGTGGGGAACAAATGGGAAGCATACCTGGGCCTCTTGCAGGCCGAATACACAGAAGGGTGAGTTTGGAGAAGGTTTTGATATTTGCTGGCATGTACAAGTAAGTAGTCCTCTACTTACAATAGTTCGTTTAGTAACCAAAGTTACGACACTGGAAAAAATGTGACTTATGACCGTTTTTCACAGTTATGAATTCTGCACATCCCCATAACCATGTGACCAAAATTCAGACGCTTGGCAATGGGTTCCTATTTATGACCGTTGCTGTGTCCCATGGTCGTGTGATCATCTTTTGTGACCTGACAAGAAAAATCAATGAAGAAACCAGATCCACTTAACAATCGGATTACTAACTTATCAACTGCAGTGATTCACTGTGACAAGGAAGATCATTAAATGAGGGGAAAACTCACTTAACAAATGTCTCACTTAACAACACAAATTTTGGCCTCCACTATGATCGTAAGTTGAGGACTATCTGTAATGATGATATGCTATCAAGTTGGCCTTGATTTAGCAACCACATTGATAGATTTTTCTCCAGGTGGATCTGGCCCAAGTCTGGCCCCTTCAGATCTTCCAAAGGTGCATTCATAGCTTCTAATTGAGTTGATGGAACTCAACTTGATTACGGTGGTCCTCGACTTACAACAGTTCATTTAGTGACCTTTTAAAGTCGCAACAGCACTAAAAAAGTGACTTATGACCATTTTTCACACACGACCATTGGAGCATCCCCATGCTCACATGATTTACATTTGGACGCTTGACAACTCACTCACATTTATGACGGTTGCAGTATCCCGGAGTCATGGGATCCCCTTTTGTAACCTTCCAACAAGCAAAATCAATGGGGAAGCCAGATTCACTTAACGACCGTGTTACTAATGTAAGAACTGTAGTGATTCACTTTACAAAAGTAGCTAGAAAAGTCCTAACATGGGGCAAAACCTAACAAAGATCTCACTTAATACCATAAAGTTTGGGCTCAATTGTGGTTGTAAGTTGAGAACTACTTGTACTGGTTATCCTTGTCTCTTTCCACCCATCTTTCCCGGTATTAGAACTATCTCCAGAGAAGTAAGTCTTCACCTAATGTGTCCAAAGTAGGATAATTTGAATCTGGTAATTTGTGTCTTGAGTAAGGACTATTTTTTTAAGGAACCATTGATTTGTTTCTTTGGATTTCCATAGTATTATTTCCAGGAGCCCTTCTCCAGCACCAAACATTAATACTCTTTCTAATATGCTTCATAGAAGTCCAGCTTTATTTCTATGGTGTCACAGGAATATTACAGCTTATGCTACTAATGAACTTTCTAGGTAGATATCTTGCGGCATCTGAATATCTTTTCTAAGGCCTTCATGACTGATCTAGCATGGCAGCTTTCTCTGTGGTGTATTTTTCACTGCTGGTTCCTTTACCATTGATAATGGATCCACCATTTCATTAGCTTTATTGTAAGCTGTAAGGTTGGTTACTGAACCTGTTTCCACTAGTTTGGTCTGTATTTGATCTTAAGCCTTGAACATTACTAGCACATTATATAAAATGCTATAAGGATATGGTAGTACCCGACTTTCAGCCATAATTGATCCCAGAATTACGGTCATAAGTCTTGCTGTTGAAGCAGCTCATGTGACCATTTATTATATTTTTCACGGCAGTCATTAAGTGAATCCGCGGTCTAAAATGGGTGTTTTTTGGCTGGAAAGAGAAATAAACACTGGTTTCCAGCAAAAACCGTCATGTTGCAATCATGTGACTGTAGAACGCTGCAAATACCAAATTGCCAGATGTCCAAAATGTGATCACGAGACCACAAGTGGAAGGTAGCTGTCAGGTAGCTTATATCAGGGTTATAAGTAGCCCTGGGGAGGTCTATTATGACTTTGAACAGTCATTAAGCAACCAGTCACAAGTTGAGGACTTCCTGTATGCATAACTCTTGGTAGTGTGCACGCAAGCGCGCGCACAAAAGGCTTCAAGTTCTGCACAATCTTATCTAATGAAAATGTTGAAGCCTTTAAGAGCCAGTGCGCACCCATTAACTGAATATAAAGGTAATCCATAAGTAAACCTTTGTAAACATTGGCATTCCATATCTTCTGTTGTTCCTAAATCAGGCTGCAGGGTAGCAATAGTGACAGGGTTGCAACCTAACACCGTGGCACGACAAAACCGCGCTCGATTAAAGCGTGCCCGATTAAACCGCGTCACTGACGTCATCAACAGGGCAACAACAGCGAGCGCGGAGAAAGAAGGGCGCTTTAAATAGCGCTTTGAAAGCAAGCCGATTCAAGTTAAGGTAAGGGTTAGGTTTAGGGTTAGGTTTAGGGTTAGGGTTAGGTTAAGGGTTAGGATTAGGTTTAGAGTTAGGTTAAGGGTTAGGTTTAGGGTTAGGTTAAGGGTTAGGTTTAGGATTAGATTTAGGGGTTAATTTTAGGTTTAGCGTTTACAGTGTGCTTCTGTCTCCACGCTGTTGTCGCCCTGTGATGACGTCAGCTACGCGGTTTCGTCGAGCGCGCTTTAGTCGAACGCGGTTTTGTGGTGGAACCACTTAACACAGCCTTACACAAAGAAAACAGAGTCATCAAAATTGCACTGTACAAAGACGAGATACATAATTTCTTATTTCTCCTTTCATTTTCCCAGAGACGCGTTGGACGCACTTGGTCTGAAGCGCTACTGTTGTCGCCGGATGCTTCTATCCCACGTGGATTTGATTGAGAAGCTGCTGAATTATGCGCCCTTGGAGAAGTAGCATTAGTAAATCTGAACCGTGCTCAATGGAAATGGGCTGTAAACCTGTGCATCCCTTAGCTTGTGCTAAAATGGACACCACCTACCAGATGGCTAACATCAGCAGTAGAAAAAGTTCACTTCAGTGATGGATAATAAAAAAATACTGTGTGTGTAAAGTTGTTGCAAGAGTTCATCATTGCGAGAAAGTCGACACTCAGAGCTGTTTTGAAAGAATCTTGTAGACGGTCCACAACCTTTGTGGCTTGGCCGCCCAGTGGGGGAAGGGAGGGGAATCAGTCCAGGTGCGCAGCGGTCCAGCATTCACACATGCATGCAGTTCAACTTGCACAAGTGGCGGGGCTGGTGCACATGCACACACATGCGCAAGTTGAGCTGCACGCACACTGCACATGTCCATGTGTGCCGGCCCACCATGCACACATGAGCTTGCATGCCACTCACGTGAGCTGGTTCCAAAGAAGCCACACAGGCTTGTAGTGAGCCATGGGTCAAGAGTTGGGAATTCCTGTTGTAGAACTCATGAAGGGGACTTCTTAAGTCAGCTTTGCCCACGGTGGGCACCACCTTTGGGAGAGCATTCAAAAGCTTCCCTTTTCTTTGCGCCTCTCGTTGCTCATAGAGTGAAAGAATAAAGCAAATGCAACGACAGAACAGAAAAGGCTGAGCTGCCCCTTCCCTGTTACCATCAGCAACGCCTCTTGCAGGGTCCCAAAAAATAGCATGTAGCTCTGGAGGTAATAAAGACACTAAATAGAGGAGGTCCTTGACTTACAGCCACAATTCAGCCCAAAGTTTCTCTTGCTAAGTGAGACATTTGAGTGAATTTTGCCTTATTTTGCAACCTTCCTTGCCAGTTAAATGAATCCATGCAGATAACACAAGTGAATCTGATCTCCCCATTGACTGCTTGTCAGAAGGTTGCAAAAGGTGATTACCTGACCCCAGGACACTGCAACCGTCATAAATATGAACCAGTTGCCAAGTGTCCAAATTTTGATCCCGTGTTTGTAGGGATGCTGCTATGGTGGCAAGTGTGGAAAACGGTCGCAGTGACTTGCGGCCTTTTTCCACACTTGCCACCGTAGCAGCATCCCCATAGTCATGCGACCAGAATTGAGACCCTTGGTAACTGACTCATATTTATGACAATTGCAATATCCTGGGGTCATGTGATCAGCTTTTATGACCTTTTGACAAAACAGTCAACAGGGAGATCAGATTCACTTAACCGTGTTACAACTGCACGGATTCATTTAACTGGCAAGGAAGGTTGTAAAGTGAGGCAAAACTCACTTAAATGTCTCACTTGGCAACAGAAATTGTGGAGCCAATGGTGATTGTAAGTCAAGGACTTCCTGTACAATCTCATCAGTTGTGACGATTCTAAAGTGGGTCACTATGTGACCAGACCCATTTTTGCAGTGGTTGTTAGGCAAACCCATTGTTGTTTGCTATGGGGCATTTTTTTACCAGAAACCAGAAGCAAACACTGCCAAAATGTCAGAAATCGCAGTCACCTGCTGTGGAGGTGCCACAAACAGCCATAAATGTGGGCCAATTATCAAGTACTCAAAATGCAGTAACGTGCTTGGGGAAGGCAGAGGGGGTGAACGTTGGAACTGGTCATCTTTTGTGGGAGGGGGTCTGTCATAATTTCAAGCAATCACTGACTGGTTGCCAAGTTGAGGATTTGCAAGCCCCTAGGCTGATTCCCTGTTGCAATCCAAATAAATCCAAGTTTATATCCAATCAACCCTTTTTTTTTCCCTTTGCTTTTGTTAAATCAACAGTGAGATATTAGCATCTTGAGAAAACAGGGTTTCCTTTAATATAACTCTTGGTATCCAGGTTTTACAGTAAAAGGATTCAATGATCCCTACTCCAGAGACTGTGGGGTGTGAGTCTCTGCTCTTGAAGTTGGACTTGGGGGGTTCAAGTGGGCTTGTTTTTGACGTACCTACCTCCCAACTGCCTCTCAACAGCCCTGCCTGCGCTCCTAGAGTCAGTAGCCGGGTTGGCAGTTGAGTTCCCCAGACTAATAGTACTGGGGGACTTCAACTTGCCGTCACTGGGCAAACGCTCTGATAGAGCACAGGAGTTCATGGCTTCCATGACAACCATGGACTTGACCCAGGTAATTCAGGGTCCGACTCAGAGCGGGACACACACTCGACCTTGTGTTTCTCTCGGGGCAGTGGAGACGTGATCTTGAACTAAGGGGGATAGAGACCTTACCCTTGTCATAGTCAGATCATGACCAGTCAAGCCTCCTGCTGAGGCTTGACTTTTGGAAGCCACTCCCCCTCCGCAGGGAGGTGGAGCTGATTAAATGGTTCCGCCCCAGGCACCTGATGGACCCACTGAGATTTCAGACGGAGCTTGGGGAGATACCTGACTCTCTTGCCCACACTCCGACAGACGCCTTGGTCGCCAGCTGGAATGCAACGGCGACTGGGGCTCTGGATCGGATTGCCCCTTTGCGGCCTCTCCGCAGCAGTGGATCCAGGAGGGCACCTTGGTTTACTGAGGAACTCCGGGAGATGAAGCGGCAAAAGAGACGCCCAGAGCGATGTTGGAGGGCTAGCAACTCCGAATCCGACCGAACACTACTAAAAGCCTTTATTAGGACTTATTTACTGGCGATACGGGCGGCAAAATGTGCACATTTTTCCGCTCTTATTGTGTCCGCAGAATTTCACCCAGCCGCCCAGTTTAGGATAACCCGCTCCCTCCTAAAAGGGGAGGATGTGGGGGAACCCTTACAGGGACAGGCTGAGGAGTTTGTTCAGTTTCTGTTGGACAAAATCAGTCAGATTCGGACAGACCTAGACTCCAGTTGGACAGTACCAATGGAGGTGCCAAGGGAAGGTCTTGCTCAGATTTCTGGAACGAGTTCCAGCTTGTCACCCCTGAGGAAGTGGACAAGGCCATGGGAGTGATGAGTGCCTCCACCTGTTTGCTGGATCCATGCCCCTCCTGGCTGGTCTTGACCAGCGGGGAGGTAACACGAGGCTGGCTCCAGAGGATTACTAACTCGTCTTTGCAGGAGGGATCTTTCCCGCAATCCTTGAATGAAGCGGTGGTAAGACCCCTCCTTAAGAAGCCTTCTCTGGACCCAGCTATTCTCAACAACTATTGTCCGGTCTCCAACCTCCCTTTTTTAGGGAAGGTTGTTGAGAAGGTGGTGGCTCTACAACTCTGACGGACCTTGGATGAAGCAGATTATCTAGATCCCTTTCAGTCTGGATTCAGGCCTGGATACTCCACTGAAACCGCTTTGGTCGTGCTAATCAATGATCTCTGGCGGGCCAGGGATGGAGGACACTCCTCTATCCTTGTGCTCCTTGACCTCTCAGTGGCCTTTGATACCATCGACCATGGTATCCTTCTGCGATGGCTAGAAGAGGTGGGGGTGGGAGGCACAATTTTACGGTGGTTCTCCTCTTACCTCTCCGACAGGTCGCAGTCGGTATTGGTTGGGGGACAAAGATCGACCTCTAGGCCCCTTAAATATGGGGTGCCACAGGGCTCGGTCTTGTCCCCCCTCCTATTTAACATCTACATGAAGCCACTGGGTGAGATAATTCGTCGGCACGGGATCAAATACCATCAATATGCGGATGATACCCAGTTGAATCTCTCCGCTCTGTGCCAACTCAGTGTTGCGGTGGAAGTGATGTGCCAGTGCCTGGAAGCTGTCAGGGTCTGGATGTGGGTAAACAAACTCGCACTCAATCCTGACAAGACCGAGTGGCTCTGGATGTTGCCTCCCAAGGACAGTCCAGTTAGTCCATCCTTATGCCTGGGGGGTGAAAATCTACTCCCCTCAGAGAGGGTCCGCAATTTGGGAGTCCGCAGCTGACATTAGAACATCACCTGTCGGCTGTCACCAGGGGGGCCTTCACCCAGGTTCGCCTGGTGCACCAGTTGCGGCCCTATTTGGATCGAGAGGCACTTCACATGGTCACTCATGCCCTTATCACCCCTCAAGGCTTGACTACTGCAATGCTGCCCCTGAAAAGTGTTCGGAGACTACAACTAGTCCAGAATGCAGTCGCGCGAGTGATATTGGGTGTACCAAGGTACACCCACATCACACCTATCCTCCGCGAGCTGCACTGGCTTCCTATTGGTCTCCAAGCACAATTCAAGGTGCTGGTCATTACCTTTAAAGCCCTACATGGCCTAGGACCCGGATATCTGCGAGACCGTCTTCTGCCACATACCTCCCAACGACCGATAAGATCGCACAGGGTGGGCCTTCTCCGGGTGCCATCAGCCAGACAATGTCGGCTGGCGACCACCCGGGGGAGGGCCTTCTCTGTAGCCGCTCCAACCCTATGGGATGAACTGGCCTCAGAGATCTGGACCCTACCCACTCTCATGGCCTTCCGAAAGGCTATTAAGACCTGGCTATTCCGGCAGGCCCTGGGCTGTTGACCTCATGACTGAGGTCCAGCCCCAATTAGACTGGGTGTATGTTGTGGCTTTTTAAATATATGTTTCTCTGCTTTTTAACTTTTCTATTTTTAAAATGTATTTGTTGTAAGCCGCCCGGAGTCCTTCGGGATTGGGCGGCCTATAAATTCATTAAATCTAATCTAATCTAATGATGTAAATCGTGGATGGATAGTCTTTGAAAAGCTGTGAGCCACCACTCAAGGTTCCTAATTTCCTGAAAAATCAGAGAAAGTTAGCTGATAATGCTTGGATGTCACCAGGAACCTTTTCATTTCACATTTAACCACTGGGTTTGGAGGCGATTGTATCAGCGGAGTTTCCTGAGACAGACCAGTCCCATTTCTACTTCTAAAACCATGCACAGATCCTGGGGCCACTCCTCTGATTTAGGAAGCTGTCACATTAGACATTGCTCAAAAACTGACTCCAAGGAAAGCAAAGTAGCTGTGGCAAGCTCAAATCATTCATCATTCACAAGAATGAAATGGAGAAAACACTTCAAAATTTTGCTCAAGATTTTTGACCTTGTAATCCCTTAACTAAGGGTAGAGACGGGCATGTATGGAACAGAGCATGTATTGATCAGATGCCCTTCCTGATGCTGCAGTCCGCAACAATTACCTTTTCATTGCACATCTGCTGTTACCTAGAATTGAACTCAATCTTTTGAGGGGGAGACAAGCATCTTCAGCACTAGGTCACGCTGTACTATGTGGTTCAACTATAGCAACAAATCTGGTTCTTACTTAATCTGCATAAAGTAGAAACACAGGCAAATAAGATGTAAGGAGCACTTTCCAATATGAGCTTTTTTTAAGGAGTGGATAGCTACGAAGCCTAATATGAGTTCAAGATTGCCCCCTGCCATTAAATGAACTGGTTTTTCACTTCCACTTCACCAAAAAGTTCATTTTTAAATAAAATGCATCCAGTAAGCTTAATTCTGTTATACTGTAGATGCCAATGCAACTTTAAAACCCATCCTCAAAAGAAAAATGTTTTGAAAAGGCTTTCTGGAGGCTGAATGGCCACACATCTGCAACTCTGGACAAATTATTTGAAGTAATGTGAACACGTCTGCTGAATCAGTGCTTCAGTTTGACTACCCTTACCCATATCAACAGAGTAGAACATGTTTTGGGATGTTCACATCCTAGTCAGATGAATAATTTTTTGGGAAAATTAATTAGGCAGATTCTTTTAGCTATCTTGTAGTATTGAAAATGAAAACGGCAAAGAATTCTACATATTGCATCTTCTGCATTAAATTTGAACACTTCAGCCGTACTTGTTGAATGTCAGCATCATCTTCCATTTTGTTATGCCAAGTTTGGTTTTCCATTTTGAGACAGAATGTGAAGAATTGAGGTTAATACACTTGAGCTGTGTTAAGGATGATTGAATCCACATTTGTAGTGAGTGTAACATGGGAAATGCTCTTGGTTTCATAATTCAGAGTTTAGGGCAGGGGTGTTCCAACTTTGGCCAATTTTAAGATTGTGGACTTCAACTCCCAGAATTCTTCAGCCAGCCATGTTGGCTGAGGAATTATGGGAGTTGAAGTTCACAGGTCTTAAAAGTAGTCAGCTGCCATCAGTATTATGGACACAATGTGGCCTGTGTTGTTTTTCTAGGTGAAGCCTTCTTTACCTGTGTGGCTAAGGAGTCTATGCTGGAACCATTGCGGAAAATACAATTTCTCCAATTAATTTCTATACATGGAAAGGCTGGGGGTCTTTCAGGGCTGGCTTGTAAAAAAAAACATTGACAGCTGCATCAGCAGCAGGATGGAAGTCCTTTGTGTCCTAAACCAGGGGTCCCCAACCTCTGGCCCACTATTGGTCCATGGTTTATTCGCAAGTCATGTTAATGGCTGCCTGGTGTATGCGCCTGTGCACACACACACAAAGCCTCACTCGTGCAAGCATTGCAGGGGATCGCAGCCCCACTCGGCTGAGCATCGCAGGTACTTAGGACCTCACTCATGTGAGCGTTGCAAGCACTCTCGATCTTGCTCATGTGCATGGACCTGCCCCTCTCATAAAACCATCTCCCCCACCCCCAGGTGCTCTGGGCTGCCAACCAGAAAAGATTGGGGAGTTCTCCACCGTTCAGCCCAACCCTTCATCCCATCCCCACATTTTTTTTCCTCATAGAAATATTGCACAGGAGGTTTAATAGGCAGATGCACACATTATCACATTGTCTTTTTCTATTAAAAGAAGGAGCAACTGGTTTCAACTTCTTTATTTTTTTTCCTCATGAATGTAACCATATAAAAACCATAAGTTATGAAAGTCACACTATGTCAGCTTTCCAAGGGCAAGGGATTAAAAAAAACACCATCACCCTCCACAGATCTGAACAGGAAATTTAAGAGGGAAAAGTACAAAACCGTCAGTGAAAAAACAACACCCACAAAATGGAGATGCCTTTTTCACCCATACCTCCACGTGCCCTCTTGATTTAAAAAAAACCTGTTGGGATGCCCATCCTGCTGACTGGACGCCAAATTGATGTATGTACCCCCGAAAATCAAGCAACATTTGCACTAGAGGTGGTGACAAGGAACAGTATTACACTGAAAAAAACGGGCCGGGAGGGAGAAATTTTTTAGGCAACACAGTTTGGCAGAGAAGACCAACAATGATTTAACAAAAATAAAAATCCATGATGGAAGCCTGCTGTTGGCACTCAAGCCTCAGAACAAACGGACGGACAAACCACGTGCATGTCTTCAATTGTGCTAACAGCCTCAGTTCCTGGTAGCTGGGGAAAGGGAAGCCTTTTGAAAACAAGGGGCAATGGGATTTTGGGGGGGGGGGGAGAATCTTGGTTATTTCTCCCTTGCCTCTAATACTGACCCTCTCCTTGCTGGCCCAGAGTGCAGCTATAGGGAACTACACAATGAAATGAATTAATGATACGTCAACGGAATAGGATGACAGAGAGGATTTGCTCTGGGTGCAAGGTTTGTTGAAGGAGGAGAAAAAAAATCTGCGGGAACAAAGGGGCTAACGCATCCGGTAATCCGTCGAACACGACAGCTCACACAACTGCCCCTTGAAGTCCAAATCAATGGTGAAGTCCAGATCTCGCTGCATACAGAAAAAGAAAATGAGTTAAAACATTTTCCCCACACACAATGTATTCCACCACACATAGGAACTTCAACCTCATTTCCATTAAGAGACAAGGAAGATTTACTTCCCAATCCTGTGCTGAAGTTATATTCCCTTTTCAGAATGTTAGCATGCATTTTGTTGTGTTCCTTAACTCCTACATCACATAACTTGGCTATTGGGACAAATAGGACTGCATTTCAGATCCTTTCCCAATAAATTCTCCAAAACTCCTTCTTGTCTCTCGCCCTCATCAATCTATTTTTTCCAAACAAAATTAAATTTTGTTGTGCCAAACACAACACAGGATAACCACACTAAATGTTGGTGGGCATACGGAAACTTCAGAATGGAAATCTCCAATCAAGAATAAACGCTTGTTAAATAACCAATAAGAACTTTAACATGAACATTGATGCAGCAAGTTATCCCCAGAATGAATATAGCAGGAGGAACAACTTGCAGTAAGGTAAAGGAGTCCCTGTGTTTTTTTAACTCCGCTAGTTGCCAACTATGGGGGCAGTGCTCATCTGTTTCAAGGCCATTGAGTCAGCACGGTCCAAAGACGTTTACGCGGTCACATGGCCAACATAACCCCATGGAGTGATGTTACCTTCCTACCGAAGTGGTACCTATTTATCTACTTGTATTTGCATGCTTTTGAGCTGCAAGGTTGGTAGGAGCTGGGATAAGGATGGGAGCTCACCCTGGCGCATGGAGCACAGGTCTCAAACTTGGCTGCTGACTTTCCAGCCGACAAGCCCAGTGTCTTAACCGCTAAGCCACTGTGCGGCCACTTGCTGCAGTACAGAACCTTAATGTTTAATTTTTGGAACCTAAATATTAAACTCAAAGTACCCTAAATTGGAACTTTCACAAGCTTGCCAAATTAGGTAAGACTTTAAGAGACCTGATCTTGCATGACCCTTTAAGCGAGAAATCCCAAGTCCCAATTTTATACAGTATTAATTTTATACAAGATCTTGCAGGTGAGTTTTTAACAGAACCATCTTTTATATATTCGCAAGTTTATACAAATTTCATCAATTATGCCCGAGTCATGACTAAACCAATTTCTTTTCTTAAAATAATAAAAGCTACAAATTAGCTGGCCTTATTCCTCAAGCTAAGTGCAGTCAGTGGTGCAGAGATGAGACGGAAAAGAAACTGGATAAACGAATATTCTAATGTCTTTTTAGGGTTGGAAAATAATAGACCAATCACATTCCTTTAAAAAAATACATCTTATTTAAACTCCCACCAATCAAAGCTTATAACTGAGGAAGAATGGGGAGATTGGGGGGTGGGTGAGAGAAAATTTTAAGGAGCGTATGAATGCAACCTGAGGGGGGAAAATCTATTTCAGATCAGCTTCTGTCCTAAATTATAGTAAGAAGCAACTAATTTCCCCAAACTGAAGCTTCCTAGACTACTTGTCCCAATGGTGCTTTTTCAAGAGGCAACTGGACTTTCCAGTTATTCTTTGAAGACGTTTCGCTTCTCATCCAAGCTTCTTCAACGCTGAAGAAGCTTCCTGGATGAGAAGTGAAACGTCTTCAAAGAAAAAACAGAAAGTCCAGTTGCTTCTTGAAAAAGCACCTTTGGGACAACTGTGACCTGAATGACTGAGAATCTCCATAAACTTGTAGACCACTTTATTCATAACATTGCTGCTAGAGTCAAAGCCCAGCTTAAGACCTGCTATCTTCTCCATACGTGTATTTCATTCATCAGGAACCTTACTTTAATTCATGCATTGTCTACTCAGGAATATTTATAAGCTGCTCTTTAAATCCAGCTCTGCCCTGTTAATGGTTTTGGCCGTATGTGTGGAGCCTCTGGTTCTGCTGGTGGCCAAGACTGGCATCTGTGGCCAGAAAGGGCTGCCTGTGCGTACAGAGTGAAGAGCGTTGCTGCGTGTGCCCATATATTTTGGGCAAAATTTTTCTCTTGCCCCTGGTTTCTACCAGTATAAGATTCTACGGACTCGCCAAATAGCTTATTCCCCTTGACTGGGGCAGAAGCTAGCTTCCATTTATGTTTTACATCCGCCTGCCAATGGTGGAGCCAAACCAAGCGCCTTACAGCTACTGAAGCTGCAATGGCTTTGGAAGCGTACTTAGCACCGTTGAGAGTGGCGTCTGCTATAAGTTCTAGCGTAGCTATTACTTTGTTAAAATAGTGTTGTGATCGCACATCACCGGGTGGTGTCCTGTCATGCATCTCACAAAGCCAGATCAGAGCAGCTCTGCTGAAAAATGAGGCGGTTGTGGTGACTTTGACTGCCCATGCTGTGGCTTGGTGGAACTTATGAAGGGTCTGCTCCACCTTCTTGTCCTCTCCTTTCAAACCTTCCTCTGCGCCTCATTGGCTAGGATGGTTGAGGATGTTGAGGCAGCCACTGGGCCATCAATTGTTGGAGGCTGTAGAGACCCTGCAAATTCCAGCTCTACATTATAGATCTTGTTTTCACTCCCATCTGGCATTGGGGAAATCACTGTTTAGACCCTTTGTCCATGCACCACCTCTCTGAACAATTTGGAAGAGGGAACTGTCTTGCATTCCACCGTTAGGTCTTGCAAAAGTCCTGTCCTTTGGATATGTCAAGGATGGTTTTATCCTAGTTGTCATGGGGTCATTGCCCAGGTCAGTTGCTGCCTTGGCCTTGCTTAGCAATAGCTTGAATAGGCTTGTTCAAAAAATACCATTAAATGCTGGAGTATCTTCCAGAATTTCCTCTTCATCTGAGAATTCTGTCTCCCTTTGTTCCCCCTCTCCTGAAATTGAAGGCTCACTTGGAGTGGATGAAATGTAGGAGTTAAACCTGTGTGACGCCAGTTCCCCTTTTGGCCTCCTTGCTGGTAAAGGGTGATCCCGCTCTGATATTCTCTCAACGTTTGCAATGCTGTTCTGATTCTCTTGCTCAGACATGACCTGCGTTAAAGCCTCTGATATCAGAGCTTTCATTTTATTCGTAAGTGCAGGTGACCCAGCTCCCACAATTGTGGGAGTGTATGTAGCCACTGGTGCCAGCCGCCTCCTGTTATTTTTGAAGTCCTGAAGCTCTTCTTGCAATTCAGGCAAGGATTCATCCTCTCCCAAACAAAGGATTGCTTGGTTTGATTGCTCACCAGCTCCCTCTGGTGCTGCAGCTCTGGTACTAATTCCTTGCTGCTTCCTCTCTATTGGCTGAAATACTGAAATGCGGGAAATTCCATTCTGCTCCGCCTCCTTTTCAGCTCTTGCAAAGCTTTTATCAATGGCTTTCTGCCTCCTCAAAGCGTCTTTCTCTTCAGCTTTGGAGGGCTTGCTGGAAATTAGCAGCTTCCTTCTCATCTCAAGTGTTGCTGCTCTTGCAGCCCCTCTGAGCTGTTTCTCTGGCTGGGCTTAAGGCAGGGAGTTCTTGCTCCTCCCCAGTCGAAACTGAGCAGTGACTCTAGCCCTGTGATGGTGAACTTGTGGCACGCGGAGCCATTTGTTAGGAAACGCAAGGCGTTGCCCTGTCAGCTTCAGCGCTGCACTGTCAGCTTCAGTGTGCATTGGCCAGCTGACTTTGAATTTCATTTTTGGCTGTTTTTTGCCCTCTGGAGGTTTCAGGGAAGCCTCTTGAAGGCCTCTGGGGTGGGCAGATGAGGCCATTTTCGCCTTCCCCAGGCTCCTAGAAAGCCTCTAGAGCCTGGGGAGAGCAAAAAACAGATCCATCGTGCGTCAAAAGTGGGGGGGGAGGCAGGGGTCACGCACACATGTGCAGGGGGGGGTCGCACGCATAGAAGTATGGCACCACAAACTCTGATCCATTCGTTACGGATGGTGAGCTGGTGCCTTTAAGGGTTCGCTGCCAGTCAGCTTCCCACTCTCCTGCAGCTGCTCTATTGCCCACAGAGCCAGCCGGTTTTTACTCACGGTTCTGCCACTGTTAATTTCCCTTCCATTAGTTGGATCCTGTGGTCCCAAGCAATTATTCCTCTCTGGAGCACCTCTCCGTGCCTCTTTTTTGCATGAAGGCTGAGTCAAAACTGGGCATGCGCGGTAGGAGGCAGGACTAAAGAAATGATTGACTCAGCCTCAAAGCAAGAAAGCAGAGGAACACCTATGAATTGTATTATCCTGTCAGCACGAATAACAAATATTACACGAGGACCAAAACTAAACACAAATATATTTCATTAAAATCTAAGGGTCTCTGGTCCCCCCACTGTCACATTAAAATTATGTTTGGGTAATCGCTTACACAAGAGCCTGTGGAGTTGCACACACAACTGATGAATTTCAGGTTATGAATATTTATCCAAAACTAGTACTGTGTCACAAGTGTTATTACACAATAGCATTTTGGACAAATGTTCCATTCCAGAACAGAATGTTTCTCTGCTAGTCCGTCTACCACATGCACAGATAAATTAACCTAGACCAGAGGAACAGAACATTTCACGCTTCCCCACTTAATAGGAGTAAGTGCATGTTAATCAGAATTCCAGCCAACCGTAGCCTTTCTCCAGCCAACCATTCCATCTCTCTCCATCACTGACAACACATCCAACACTCTCCATGGCCATCGCTATGCTTGTTCCTTGCTGGATTGTTTCTGGTTAGACTTACGTTTTGCCTAATATGGCCTTAAGAAAAGAAGCATTTGTATTTTTGCAAATCTAAGAAACAAAGAAGCTTCTATACACTCGATTTCTATTTGACATTGGAGGAAATGATGTCAATTTTCCAGAAAAACATTGCAGGAAAAGAACCACCCTCTTGACTCACATTGTTCTTGGCGTTGGGCTTCATGCCGATGGTGCCAAATATCTCCTCTCCTGTCTTCACTGTTAGATAGTCTTCCATGTAAAAGACTGTCTGTTTCCAGTGGGTGTAGGGAGATTCAGGACCTGAAGGGAATAAGAAAATGGAACTGAACAGAGGAGACAGCCAGGAGGAATAAAAGATGTACCCAAATGTGTCTCTAACCATGTGCTTGACTTAGTTGACTTTAGATATTTTCCTCCAGGTAAATTGAAGTCCTCCAATAATTCTACTTTTCAATTTCTCAATTAGTAAAATCTACAAGAATGCTACAGTGGGAGGATACCCAAGCTCCTAAAAAACCAGACTAAATTAGCCTACTTCAATAGTCCTATCTTTCAGCAATAGTTTAGTTCAGTGTTAATTAACCTTAGCCACTTTGAGACATGTGGACTTCAATTCCCAGAATTCCCAGCCGGTATGGCTGGTTGGGGAATTGAAGCCAACTCAATTTACACTAAGGTTAAGAAACACAAATCTAGCCTTTCCAGTAGTGCTGCATTACTTTAAATAGTAACTAGTCATATTTTAAAACTGAATATTCCATTGGTTTAATTCTATCCTTTACCAGAATATTAACATTTTAACACCCAAACTCCCCACACTGGATCGAAGTCCCCCCTTGCCGATTTCCCATACTGAGGCAACAAATGTCCTTACTGGTAGAGAATCCAGTTCGTTTGTGGCATCGGGTAAACTCTATGTTGAAATAGGCGACCAAGGCATGGATGTAGTCATTGCGCTTCACTTGGAGACAGAAGGGGGATGTGAAGGTGAGATCCTCCACCTTCACTGTGTAGATGTCTACCTCCTGCCACAGGTGAAGAGGAAGGAGAGAGAAAACAAGACAAGTTGAAAAAAGTCAACACACCTTCGTCATCCTCACAAAACAATATCTATCGTTCTTTCTAATAGCAAGTTCCTGCAGATTGCAAAAGTAGCAGTCCTTTAGTGCCCAAACAGTAACATCTGAAAGCCAAATATTTGGAGGCATCTTGAAATAAACTAACATTTGACACAAAAAGTGAGCAATTTGTAAATTTTTAAAGTGTTTATGCATCTGTGTAACCTCACTGGTAGTCTACTCTAATCTGGGCCATACGGTGACATATATCGAATCTGATTGTTTCCCCCTTTTTTCTCTGGGGAACAGAAGAGAACACTCCCTTGATGCTCTTCAGTAAAGCAATCTAGCATTTGTTCTTAATCTCCATTTTCCTATTTCCATCATCTTCTCCTGGTTACATGCCAGGGCTCTTCTCTCTTGCCTACAAAGTTCCCAAAAGGGTCATTTGCATGCATAATCCAAACCGGCAAGTGTTGCAGAAAGAAAAAGCATAGAGAGGGCCCTGCCAAAAAAACAGGCGAAGCAAAAGGAAAAAAAAAAGATAATGTTCTTAATGCAGTGACAGGCACGTAAAATCTTTATCCACATGACATCTAAATACCCAGTAAGATTAAGAAAGATTTAAAATGCTTCATAGTAAATCCTCTGGGCTGGCACTATATTTCCTCTAAGTTCTGAAAAGTTCCTGGCATGCCGCTATGAGTGGCCTTCTTTGGGGATAGCTCAATGTTCCCCTTAATTGAAATGATTGTGCTCAATATTGTTCAATGGTTTTTATTGACTGGTCTGAAGACCTCCCACAATAGAGTCAAGTGATCAATGGTAGAAGCAACGTATGACCAGTGAACACCTAAATGCCATCTTAGGCAGGCGTTCGTAGCAATGGCGACTAAGAAAATCAAAGACAGAAAAAGAGAATAACCCAGCCCATCATACCTTGATGAGACAGGCGTTAGTGACCAACTGCTTTGGGTCAACAACGTCCACCAAAGGCTCTTTGATTGCCACGTCTTTGATGCATGACATGTCAAATCCATATACATTCTCCCACCCTGCAATAAGAAACACAGAGTTTAAAAGGGGTTCAGATTCTGGAAATCCTTTCCACGCTCACCCACTAACAAAGGGAACAATGAAAAAGAAGAATTAAAAAGAAGCAGAGAAAATGTTGTTCCCTTAAAAGAGTAGGAAATATCTTTCCCCCATATGCATGTGGCTCCTTGTGTGCCCAAAGGGCCTGGCATCCTATTTGGGAAAGAACTTGGTACTTACAGTGGATCTTGTAATCTTTGTACTGCCGATCTTCAATAGCAGTGATGTACAGCGTGGCACGGTCTGGAAAAATAAGTCCATCTGGGGTCTGGCGCAAAATGGATGGTAAAAAAAAAAATTAGTCACAAAACAATATAATCCTTTTTCTTGTAGAGAATCTAATTTCTTGAGTAGAGGACGGGGCGGGGGGGTGGGGGGAACGACACACAATATACATGTCAGAATTCCTGTTACTTACAATTATTTATACCCCAACTTTCAGAATAACAATACAGTTCCAAAATACCCAAATAGCTTACAAGCAGTTTAAATGATTCTAAATAAAAATAAAATAAGGACACTTCTAGGAACCTTCTCATAGTATCATGAGTACTAAGGACGTTGTAATGAGGAGTTGGTAACTTAAAGAGATGTGTTAACACAAGTGTTAATTATGAAAAGTAAAAATGGGTAATCAGGATTCAAACAACAAATTGTGACCTGCACAAATTACAAAAAGCAATTTATAATTACTGATACATGTCTGTAGTTTGAAACCATAATACATTAAGAGTCTTTAAATGCAAAACAGGTAACATTCATTCTCAGAGCTTGTCATCCTCATAGGTGCTTAAACTGGGAGTCAGGAATCTGTAGCCCTCCAGATGTTACTTAAATTCAACCCTTGTTTCCATCCTTATTGACACTGTAATTAGACCTTCATCAACTTCAGAGGGCTACAGATACTGCAGCGCGTCCGAGTGTAATAATATTAGCATCGATATAAAAACAATTTGCACTGAAAGAAGCTCCTGAATAAGCTGGTTTCAGAATGAACGCCAAAGGGGCTGCCATCATATCCCGAGTGGCTTAAATACTCAATCGGATACTTTTGCTCAATGAAGAGGAATGTTTCATTTACCTTACTTTGAGACAGTCTTTACTTCAGATCATATCAAATTCTGTATTACAGCCCAGACCAAATAAACTTATTAAATAAAATGTATACAGCTGCAAGGTATAAAGAGTAAATTAAAGTATACCAGATAAAGTATTAAGTCATGTTAGCACTACTCTGCTATCGGCAACAAACTGGTGTGGGGGGAAAAAGTTTGAAACTTTTACTTGTGCTTCCCTACTATTCCATTAAGAATGAAATTCTAATTCTGTTTTATGTGACTTATGTGATTAATAGCCAAGGATAGATTTTTCATGAAGCATAAATGTACTTGGGAGACCCATAAGGCATAGTACTTTTGAAAACTAAATACCAGGAAAGAGTATGGTTTACGACTGATTTTTTTTTCTGTTAAAGACTACAGACTCTTAGGAACATACCGCATTTTTCGGAGTATAAACTGCACCTAGATTTTGGGGAGGAAAACAAGGGAAAAATATCTGCCTCTGCCTCTCAGCAACTTGTCTCCTTGCAACAAAAAGTACAGAAAATATACACTGTTTGTAGTGTTATATTTCAGACTATACTTGCACAGATGCTGTTAAAATTGATGTGCTTTCTGGAAGTATAGTTATTCTTTGCTATTTAAAGGAATAGCACTTTTTAAAACAATAGCACGGTGCCTCTTCAGGTCAAGCATTTATTTTAAAAGGCTTCTTCATTTTGTTTTGTCTAAAATAATAATAAAGCATTCTTTAAAAAATAAGTCTAATAATTTGAACATTCTATAGGCATTTATAGTTGTTGACTTACCTCCTTGCAGCAAACAATTTGCCAGGAGGAACAAACAGCAAGTTTCACTTTCAATTTCTCCCCATCATCAGCTGTTACAGGCTGCAGGGATTGGTATAGCTTATTGAAGCCTCCGTAAATCGTGTTTGCTGCAAAGAGACTGGAGGCAGAGGCCAAAGGGTTGGGGCCAGTGGGCGGGGCTATGTTCAGTGTATAAGACGCACCCAAATTTTCACCCACTTTAAGGGGGAGAAAGGTGTGTCTTATACTCTGAAAAATACGGTAGCTCAGCTTGGGAACAAAACATGTTATTATTCTCTTTCCCCATTTTTAGCCAAGAAACTGCAGGTGAGCTTTTGCCAGAGGCACAAATAATTATTTCTAATGGGGTTTTGAAAATGAATCAAGAGCTGAACAAACCCCCTGCTATTATAAATGGTGCCCTTCAGTCTTATTGTATTTTTAAAGGAATTAGTACTGTACTGTTCTGAAAGATTAGATGATTTAGATACTGGAATGAGTCTAATGAATCTGACTATAATCCTGAGACTTTACAGGGACAAGGTCACTCTGAAATGTTCTTTTGGTCAAGAAGCTGATAGCTATTATTAGTGATGTGCAAATTTCTGAAACTGAAATATCTTCTTGTGACCTTGAAATAGCTGCTGGGAGATCAAAACGGCTATTCAGTGTGCAAAATGGTCTTCTCCAATTATTCTGGAAGTTTTTTTAGTTCAAAATTCATTTCAAACTAGAAATGCTTCCTAGACTACCAAATAGTTCTTTTGCATTCAAAATGGGATGCTTCAATTTAAAATAAGTTTAAAATCAAAACCTTTGAACAAATTTCATCACCATTATCCCACTACACCTTGTCTTTTTTGTCAAATGGAATTTTCCATAATTGAGATTTGAAAATAAGGTAGGATAGAGCCACCTTAGATCTAAGCACCATTGGCAGAAATCAAGGATTGAGACTTACCAACCACTTATCCCGGGCATAGATGACAGTATTGAGCATTGACTCATAGAAGAGACAATAGCCCATCCACTCACTGATAATGATGTCCACTTTTTCCACAGGCAACTCCACTTCCTCCACTTTGCCCTTGATGATGGACACCACTTTTGTGGAGGAAAACCACATTTTTAAATTATGTTTCAGCAAAAAAGACAAATGGATATCAGTTTGACAAAGATGATTTCTTCATATTATGAGCTCAGTCAAACCCAGCACTTCTAGTTGTAAACTGTTAAACAATCTCACAGGTTGCTAAGTGGATGGAGTCCCAGGTAAGAAACAGTTACTTCATTGAAGTGGGGGAGACCCTGGGACACCTGGCGAAGGCTGTGGGCAGGTCTCTTCCTACTCGGGAGCTGAAAATCCTTCCTGCTGAAATCCAAGCAGGACTTTAAGCTCCAAACCAAGAGTCACGTGGCCTGCACCGTGCCTTCTCCACCTCCCTGAGGCACCCTGTATTCCGCATCTTACCAGGCTGACTTTCTGCTCGGGGACTGAAAATCCTGCTTGGATTTCAGCTTCTTCTTGTTTCTGGGGGTTGGCTGAAAAATTATTTGGCTAAGGATTTCAGCTCCATGCCAAAATCTAAGCAGGAATGGAGCTGAAATTCTTTTGCAAGCTCTTTTATCCAGCCCTCAGAAAAGTAAGAATCCCCTTGGTAGGTGGCAGCATCTTGCAACCTTCCCTATCAACTTCCCCACTGACTTTCTGGAAAAGCCAGCAGAGAAGACAGCAAATCAGGCCCAAAAACAAAGAATGACATGCAGTCATTCTTTCAAGATGAGTTCTTTTTTGCGTACACATGTATAGACAGAATTTTGCCAAACTAAGCATTTTACTATCTGCATCTACCATACATTCTGGGAATTATTAGGGAGGGGGATGGTTTCATCTTCTTTCTCGCACACAAAGTAACAGGACTGACTTGTCTCTTATTTCCCCTCCCTGCTCCCCTGGGAATCCACCTAACTACATCCCATTGCAAGCACCAACAGGTTGTCACACATTCAGACTGAGCCCATATGACCACAGTGTTTTTTAAAAAAAATATTTTGCAAGAGTCAGAAGTGCTTTATATGAGCTCATTGTTAATTTGAACCATTGTTAAGTATGATCTTAAGTTGAGGACTGCCTCTAAACATCTTCTGCAAAACAGTGGTTTTTTTGGATACCCAGATAAGTGACTCGGAAATTGAGGACATTTTAAAAAAGGAATTTACTTACCATGGTCAAGTTTGTTGGCTTTGACAATTTTAACAGCATAATCAGAGATACTGGAGCATTCGATCTATTAGTTGTGGGCATAAGTGGAGAACAGGATGGGAGAATAAAGAGAGATGTTTTGTAAGATAATGCATTTTTTCTTCCTAAATTAGTAAAAACATTACTGGAAATACATATGATGAAATGGCACTAAAAATGCCAAGTGTTAGTATAAAATCAAATGGTGTCTCTCTCTTGCCTGTCATCCCAAATCTTCATAGAATAAGTGATATTTGTACAACTTTAATAGCAGTAATTTTTAACATAGAACTCTTAATCTCTGTCTATCAGAGATTACCGTTCAGGATTCCATCAAATCCTTTCATCTATTTTGTATCCAATAGACTCCATCACAGAACAGGGACCAATAGCATAATATAAGCATTACACTTACCCCAATGACCCGCTTGGCACCAGCCTTGGCTGCAAACATGCAAAGTATTCCTGTGCCACTGCCAACATCCAGGACTATTTTGTCCTTAAAGAGGTGCCGATTGTGAAACATAGAATTTCTGTAGGTCAGTGTGCGGACCTCATCTTTCAGCATTTCCTAAGATGCAGAAAAAGGGCACATCAGGGAACTCCCTAAAAATCTATTTAGATCCTCCCCACAAAACAGACAAGACTGCTTCTCATTTTTCATACCCTGCGGCAAACAAATTTAATAATAAATAACCACATCCCACCAATTCTCTCACCTCATGGATCCCAAAATGAGCGTAGGAATCAAAGTAGTAATCCTTTGAAGTCATCTCTTCTGCTGTTGGTTTGCTGCTTTCTGGCTGGGTGCACGAGACCTGGTGAAAATACAGAAAGGTCCAAGTCATCCCAAGACCCTCTAATATAACTTACAATTTCCCCACTTAATTTCATATTTTTTAAAGTAAATTTGTACTGCTCAGCTAATAATTTCATATCAGTCAATATGATCTATAGATGCCTGACTAAATGGATTTTTAAAACATTGATACAACAATGTGCTTTCTTAACAAAGTTGTGTGTGGTGTCAATGTATATATACTTTATAGAAACAAGTATGCTGCTTCTTTTAGAATTACAATTTTTTACTGTTAGCAAATTCATGCAACTATTACTTAGATGATGGCCATAAAGAAAAAAGGAGTATTAGTACCTTAGCTTGTAGAAATTCACACTCATGTCCATGATTTTTATTTTGTCAACATTGCCCCACACCCTCTACAGAGTGCATCAATATCATCAATTTCACAAAATATTTGCAGTTTCTGAAGTAACCCTTTATTCAATTCAATGGTTTGTTTGTTTTTTATTTATTTCATCAAAGGAAAACCAGTTTCAATGTCCATTAGAAAATGTTGCTGATACTCTTCTTCTGAACATGTCACTGTACATCTATTTTAATGAGGTTAAACAGTCTACAGATATTGCAACAATTCCTTCTTCCCAAGAAACCAAATCACTCTGCTTGTATCCTGGTTGGTTGTAACACTTTGAGGAGATACAAGTGAGGGTGGGCTCTTGGCAGATTCACAGGCTGACAATGCAAAGGGTTAAGTGGGACTCGTGTCAGAAAGGTGGCGTATGACCCTGCCATTATAATGAGAATTTTAATAGACATGTTGGAGGGTAAGGATCCCGTTCTATGCTTGGGGTGGTTTCAAGATGCTATTCTATACTTACTGATTTTAGGAAATGTTCTTTGTGCATGCACTGGCTCTAATTATCATGTTTAATTTGGTTTACACATGTTCTAAGTGGCATTAAATCTGTTCTGACTAATGGTAGCATTTTAGGCAGAAGCCTGAACCCAAGACCAGTTATCCAGACATTGTAATCAAACATGCAATGGAAATTCTTGGATATTTATTTATTTTTGCAATTTTGCAGATGGTGGTTGGTGGAACTGACAAGTAAAATGAGAGGCTAATTCTAAAAATTCTAAACAAACTGATTGATTTCCAATGTAAGGGAATTTTAAAGGGGGGAATTAATCCCTTTTAACTTCTGGTAAACCAAGTTGAAATTGTTTAGTGGGATTAACTATTTTATCTTCCTCTAATTAAGATTTCTTAGTCAGAAGAACAGAGAAAGCAGGGGAAAAAATATAGCTCAAGGGTAAGACAGGCCATATATCACTTAAACGGGACACATTTTCACAAGTTGCATTTTCAAGCATGTGAGTCTTAAAACAGGTTGTAAATTTGGAGGTGGAATTTGAGCCTTGTTAAAAACAAACTTCTGGGGAGAGAAAACTGTATCATGGACTTGGATTAATACCTTTCACTTATTACTTAAGATTTCAGTGCTAGATAATTGCAACATACTTTAGCTTCTCCCAGTATTGAGTGACTGAAAGCTATAGCTGACGCAGAGAGCAGATGGCTGAATTCAAGGAAATAGGTCGTCACGTAGGCGCTAGCAAAGGGTATCAGCATTCAAAATGGGAGGTGTGACTGGATGATCAAAATCCTGCCTTTTTTAATATGCATTGCAAATATATTTGTCTCTCATACACACAAGTAAAATGAAGAGGGTCTTTCATTGCCCCAGCCATGTCCATGATTTTTATTTTGTCAACATTGCCCCACACCCTCTACAGAGTGCATCAATATCAATGGAGATCCTCTTTTTTCGGGGAAACCATTAAAAGCCATATAAAGTCACACTGAATTATCACCGAAATTTTCTGGATTAGAACTCAGTCCTTACTACAGTCTTTTCCAACATGGTGCCTTCCAGGTATATCTATATATAGTCCTCAATTTACAGCTATATTACAGGTTGCCTTTATTTGTGGCAGTCATTAAGAAAACCCATAATGTTCACTACAGGGCATTTTTGCCAAACAATGGAAATAAACACAAGTTCTTGGCCAAAATGTGAATATGGGATGCTATAAAAGTGGACCAGTTGCTGAATGCCCGAAATGCAATCACATTAAAGGGGAGGGGGAGGCATTGGAACTTCAGAACTGGGTCATAAGTAGCTTTTGGGAGGAGGGGTCCATGGTGATTTCAAACAGTCACTAAGCGACTGATTGTAAGTCAAGGACTACCTATATTTACAACTCCCAGTGTTTCTACCCCACCTGTCCAATAGGGAAGTTGCAATCCAGCCAGGTTTGAAGGAAGTTATCACTGGGGAAAGGCTATTTTATTATCACTCAGTCAGAAGATCCCATCTTAAACAAGATCCAGTCATCCGCCGCCCACTTCAATTAACTGTGGCTCTTAAATTATTCCTGCTAAGATATTACCTTTTTCATGACCAGAACCCTGCATTTGAAAAGAAGGTGAATCCAATTTTTTCTCTGCATCTAGAAAGGTGTCCGAAATTCACAAATCTCCTACAGATAGCCTACAAACAATTCATACCATCTTTTCTGTGTTCCCTGTTCTGTCCTGGCCGCAATATTGCCCACTGAGGTTGTCCCGTTGTGTATAAATATTTCAGAATGTAGAGTCATTGCCTAGCAGAGTGATATAGCAACCCCAGATGATTTAAACCATCTTATAACTAATCCTATACATGTTACTAGACTGCTGGGGGCTACAGATTATACAGGGCAGCATTTCTAAACTAAGATATAGATAATACTAAGTAGCTTCCTCTTTCTATTGCTAGCTTGGTTCAATCACCTGCATGGTGTTCTGGAGCACACATGACTACCAAGATATAGTGCCTTATAATTGATGGGGGACTGAGTCAAGTTATACAAAGTCCTTGGCTGATGTCAGAAAGCTGAACAGAATTAGTTCGATGGGATGCATCGACAAAATCCTGCAGGTACAACTGGAAGTAGAGGTAGTATTTTTGCGGAAGACAATGGCAAGCCATGTCTATACTGTTACCAAAACATCTACACAGGTTCTCTGTGTAATCTCCAAGAGTTGAGCTCAGCTCAAAGAGGATCCTGGTCCTTTTACAGGCAAGTCCTAGACCAGTGATGGCTAACCATTTTTTCCCTCGGGTGCCAAATGCATGCGCACTCGTACCCACACCCATAGTGCAATGTCCCCATATGCCCCACCCCCTGCGTATGCAAATGCAATCCTTGTGCATGCGCACAAAACCCCACCCCACCCCATTTTGGGTCTAGCAAGCCTCCTTGAAGCTGTTACAGGTGTTATGTCTGCTTTGCATGCAGCTTTATTCCTCTTTAGCATTCATCTACTCTACTTTGTTTTGTGATGTATTTCCTGCCTCTCCAGAATTTACCTCTATCTGCTCCTGTGAGGCACTTCCTATTCCTGTTGTATGTATATATATTCTTGATGGCTTGTATAGTGTTTTAACTGCATTTTCATTAAACTACTTGAAACAGAAGCCTCCTGGAACCAGATCTGGGGAGCACGGCCTGTTTTTGTTCCCAGGAGGCTTCAGAGATGCCTGCTAGGTCCAAAACAAGGAAAAAGGGGGCACTACATACCCCTGCCTCCCACACATGCATGCACGTCTCCCACATGTGTGGCAGAGACTTGAAAAATCAGCTGGCCGGCAGGAGGCGCATTGCATGCGCAGTGGGGCTGGGCTGGGAAACGGCCGGCGTGCCTACAGTGAGGGCTCTGCATGCCACCTGTGGTACATGCCCTAGGTTTGCCATCACGGTCCTAAACGTACAATCACAATTGAGCCCAAAATGTCACTTGTTAAGGGAGACATTTGTTAAATGCATTTTACCCCACTTTATAACCTTTGTGGCCTCAGTTGTTAGGTGAACCACTGGAGCTGATAAGTTAGTATGCCAGTTGTTAAGTGAATCTGGCTTCCCCTTTGGCTTTGCTTGTCAGAAGATTGCAAAAGGTAATCCACATGACCTTGGGACACAGCCATACTCATAAATATGAACTAGTTGCCAAGCATCTGGATTTGATCACATGATCATTGGGGTGTTGGAAAGATTGTAACTGTGATAAGTCAATTGTTTCAGGGTTGTGGTAACTTTGAACAATCACTAAATGAACTGTCGTAAGTCGAGGACTGTCTGTATTAAAACCTAACAAGCCATAAGAGCGCAATATTCCTTTCACCCAGGTTGCTCAAACCCATCTGGAGGGCATCAGATTGGAGAATTTTGTTTTCAAGAATAAATCCTTAAGGAAGTCAAATTGTTCCCATATTTCAAAGCTTTAGGCAACCATAGAGATTGCTTTTAATTGAGAAGTTTTATCCTGCTCTTTTGATGTTTTATGCTATCCTTAATTGAGTTTTTCAAAGTTAATACGGCTTTGGACAAAAAGGGATTTGATAAATATTACAGTAACAGAAAAATGACAACTTGAAATGCATCTCAACAAACAAGCAATATAGTTCACATATGTCACAACATATCTGCTCCTCTGAGGTTGTTGCAAGACCTCAGCTGTATGGATTCTTTACCCCAAAAGGAGGGGGGGAAATGGGGAGTTAAAAGATCAAGTGCCTATCCATTTGGCTAATCAGATGCTGCAGATTGAAGTTCAAAATAAAGTGCACCAGCTCCATTTGATAGGAAAAAATTTCTGGCTGAAATGGTTAGTTTTGCCATTTCAGTCTTCTTGCTACCACCATATCTAGATCAGCTCTTTGTCTCTCCCCTGCCCCCCCCCCCTCCCAATGCTCCCAGGGCAATTCTATCTCATATTCCCACAATGCACAGGAACGTTTGGCAGGCTTTATCATTAATGGCCTACCTCCTGAGCTGCTCTACCCCCTGAATGTCCCCAGCAGCGGGGAGCTGCAATAAAAGTTAAGGAAAGAATGATCAAGTGCTCCCAACGCAACCAACACCCTGGTTTAGAACCTCCAGCTTGCCCCACAAACTCTCTCCAGTATGTCAATGTTGGGCAGTTAACGTTTTGTTTAAACTGACCTACATTAGAAACAAGTGCAGGGGGGCCGATATATAAACCCTTTACTGATACATCAAGCAGAAAATAAGTTTGGTTTATAATAATTTGTATGTCTGACATAAATACTAAAACTTGAAAAGTGGTTATTTAGGAACAGACGCTCATGAAACCTCAGCAGCACATCAAAAGTAGCAGCTATGTGCAAAAGGCAGCTGAGCTAAGTGCAATGAGTCTCTTTTCTGACCTAACATCCACAACTCTCCCCTCCCAAAATATCAAGGAATACCTAAACATTTTCTACCAACACCCTGAGAAAACAGTAGGAACTGTTTTCCACTTCCAAAGATAAAGTAGCAAAATACTATTATTTTATTTGTAGCTTTATCAATGGATCAAAAGAGGATCGACTCTAGTCAGTTTCCACTAAGACATAAATATATGTCCTTTATGTGGGCAGCAGGATGAACAATTTGAAATAAATTACCTGGTCCATATTTTCAACCAGTATGGTTTAATATTCACTGCACACACAAAAAAGGTATGGTCATGAACCCCATTCTTTTTTCATCCTGCACTGTTTAGCCACTCAGACTGAACAGGCACTGCATCACAGGATTAACTGAAGGATATGGACTAAAAGATGCATACAGAAGCAAGAAAGAAGAAACAAGAATGTAAACTAATTCTGTGAAGAACCAGAAAGTAGGTATAGTCTACATCTAGAACTTATGGGAAATGATGTTTAGTTAGTCCTAGCAGTGTGAGAGAAGGGCAGTACATCTAAGCAAGAGCTACAAAAGCAAGGGGATAACTATAGATGCAATTTTAGGAAAAGGCAGGTGCGAGGGGGACTAATGAATGATGCATCACCAAGCCGGCTACACAGTAAGGAAAGATTTGGCCTGAGCTCAACCACATCCAGGGTTGAGCGCTAGCCTAGTGTTCATGTACTTAAAGGATATTTACATCTTCTAGCGGAGTCTGCAGGCTCATCCCATTAGCCAGCGTGGTTACAAAATTCTAGGAGAGAGAGAGTAACAAGGGAAAGAATGTCAATTCGGAGCTCAACGGGAACTGATCCGGAGCCTGGATCATTTTAACAACTAAGATTTGGAGAGGGAGTAAGGCAAATAATAAACTGATAAAAGTTGACCAACAAACAAGGAAGCAATTCTGGGATGTCTTTCTATGTGACAGGTTAATGGTAGTTTCCTGCTAGGCTTGCCTATGGTATCCAGCAAGAACAATGTCCAGAACTGGAAACCAGCATTTAGGATTGCAACAATCCACCTGGAATTACATATGTGAGATGAGCAGATGTATGAATTGAATAAATAACAGGGCGGACAAATGCAAGATCGGAGAGGAAGTCTTCAGCAGTATGTCCTCTATGGTAAAAATAGGCTAGCACCCCCCTTCACCCAATAATGTATGGACTTTCTATTCAGCCATAGCACACAGAGCAGGGTTGCCTCCAATCACAAAGAGGCTTTTTATAGGATTATCACAATCCCATGCCAGGAATAGAAAAAAGTCATCTGAAATGCCAGCAGAGTTGCTATGCCAGACATCAAGGTTTCAGTTATACATCTACCAAATGGCAGCTCTTTCCACCACCTATTCCCCTTCAGTATGTTCAGATACAGCATTCCAAGAGGAATTGATAAACACAACTGTATTGGAAATAGCTACTTAAACATTCAGAAGGTGAAACGGAATGCAAAATTTGCATGGGTACTTAAGAAATTGCATGAGACACATCCATTAGATGATAGGGCCTCCTCATGCAATATTCCTGGTTTGGAACCACCTTGTTCCCCACATCCTTAGTACTCTGCCATTTGGATTAGCTTTTATTAATTATTTCCATAATACTCTTGTAAATTGTCATCTGACATATGCAGCAGTTACACCACAAGATGTCAGTACTAGCCTACTCCTCAAAGGGTAGGGTTTCTTTTGGAAGCTCAGTGTGAATTACCTGTGTGCCAAAGCCATGCATCATCACTACATGCTTTCTAGCTGCAACTATTCTTACAGTTGGTTGAAGGAGAATTAAGGCAACCAATTATTTATTGAGATGATAATCTTCTTTAACAAATGAAGGCAAATATATGTGTCCCAGGATGTTGCAGGATCCAATCTAGCCTAGAAAGAAGTTCCCTGAAGATGGGCTCCAGCCCTAATTCGAAAGCTCGGAAGACAAAAACCTCTGGTCCCAATGACTGACCCAGATTAGATCCTGCAATCTTCTTTAAATTGAAGGAATTGAAAAAGAAGCTAGTAAGTCACTTATTACAGTTGATTTGGATTCCTACATCAAGCAAGGGGTTAAACTCAGTGGCGTAAATCAGCTCTCAACTCATGAACTTCCAAAGTACTCAAGAAGCTTGGTCTAAATGGATCATTTCAATTATATTAGCTCTATTAAACAAAAAACTAAAGGGCAGGTGGGATTGGGGAACATCTAAAATGGGATGAGCTGGAAGATGGTAACAAGGATACCTTCCCCAGTCAACTATTGGACCCCATCATTCCCATTCTAGGAAGAAAACTAGCAAATGAAAAGGATCCCCAACAATGGTGTTTCTGTGACAATGTGAGTAGGAGATACTTCAATTTCTCATTTAGGTATATAGTACATACCAGTAATTCTTTCTTCCCAACCTTTTTCAACCTCTGTCATCTGCCAATTTAAATAATTCATCCACTCCTCCTCAGTCTTTTCCCAAAATTTGCAGCCCCTTGAAGTCTATAGATATTGTAACCTCTGATATCCTAACCTCCCAAATTCAGTTTCTACTCACTATGAGCTTTGCCTTTCACCCAAATCTTACCCCAGCCTCATCCAAGCTTTCTCTGGATACCCTGGAATCTTAACTGCCCTCAAAAGATCATTTGTGCAAATCGTAACACATCAAAGCAGTTCCCCATAAACACTTGCTCATTTTATTTATTAGTGAGGCTTAGTCTCAGAAACATTTTCCCATCTATAGTAAACCTACATAAAGTATTAGGCTACCTTAAGATGCAAGAACCCTAACATAAGGGAACAATGAGCCAGAAGGCACCAGAGATTTTAAGAAAAGATTGGGCATTACCAATTATCTGAAACGATACAGGGTTTCCTGCCTGAGCAAGAGGTTGGACTGGAAGACCTCCCAGATCCCTTTTCCCACTCTCTTATTCTATATTCTAAATAGAAAAGAGCCTCCTTAGGACAATGAGCACAATGGGCCTGTCAAACTAAAGAGCAACCATCCCGAGGGAAGCAAAGGCATGAAGGCCCACCGTTTCCTTTTCGAAAGAAGAAGGGGCAAAATTAAGAGGGAAGGGACCCCTTCCCACAAAATCATGGTGGAAACAGGCACCCTTTTACAGGCAAATTATGAGGCTGGAAAATGGGGGGGAGGGAGGGAAGAGGAGCAGATGGGACTAGGAGGAGAATGGCCGGGGGGGGGGGGGATTGATTCTCTATTTCCACGAGTGGGAAGCATTCGGCGATCCGTAATAGTCGTAATATTACGAGGGTAACCAGAAAGGTTTTCCCAAGGAAGGAAACGCCAAGAAAGGCGCCAAGGAGGCAGCGGGGCAGCCCGTCGAAAAAGCCGGGAGCGTCAGCGAACAAAGAGTTCACTATCTGCGGCAGCGACGGGGGTCTCTTTCCAGCAGAAGGGAGCGCAACTTAATTGGGGGGAGGAGAGGGAAGCTGCTGCTGCACCGAAGGGCCGCGGCGGGAAAAGCCAAAACACTCGGGGAAAAGGAACCCCACGCGGACCCACGGCAGAAGGGGGCGGGGCTCCAGGGGCCTCCCCCGGGCCATGGAGGGGGGCGGGGCCCAGCGGGGCAGGCTTGCCATGCGGCTCCCATGAGGAAAGAACCACGTTAACATGGGCGGGGGGGGCACAAAAGCGTGCGGGGCTTTTCCGCGGAAAGGGAATCGGAAGGGGAGCCTATCCGATTTGAAACGGCCTAGGCTTTCCCGCCTAAGAGAGCCAGCAACAGCGCCACACACTAATCGCGAGGGGGGAGACGGGGGGAGAAAACGCCTTTTGCCCTGACCTCCCCCCTCATCTCTCCTATGTAGGACGATCCGGAATGGGGTGGGGGGGGATGGAAGGCGGCGGCGAAGAAAATGGAACCACTATTGGGGGGGGGGGGGAGAAAATGGCGGGGATGGTTATTTAAGGGGCCGCCAGGAGGGAGAGGCATCGAGGGGTAGAAAGTAAAGGGGGCTCGATCACTCAGGCGGCGGAGGGGGAGCAAACGCCCCCCGGGAGCCCCGTCAAACCTGGGGGGGGGGCTCCGGAGGGGATCTCGGTTGAGCAATCCTTCCCGTTCCTATAGCCTCATGAGGTTCTGGGAGAGACTCGGTGGGTGAAGGATTAGGGCCCCCTCGAAGGGGACCAGGAGCAGCCTCCGGCTCCCCCCTTCTTTCTCTCCCGCCCCCCCCCCCACTCCCTCACCTCCATGATGCAGTTTGCAGCCTCCGCCATCTTGCGAATGAGACAGAAAAAGAGAACCGCTGGCCGGACTCCCCCAGCCTCGTTCAGTCGAGGGGAGGGGACCGGCCGTCCCATTGGACGGCCTCGCCATCACTCAAAAGGAGGCGGGAGGGGAAGGAGGGCAGCCCCGCCTCCCGAGTTTTCATTGGTCGGCGGGTTCTCCGTCAGTCATCCAGGAAGGAAAAGGGCCCTCCCTCACAATATTTCAAACCGTATTGGGCACATTTAGAGGAAAGGCTCGGCGCGCGCAGGCTCCCCCCCCCTTTTTTGTGCGGACTATAGACACAAGTGAGGAATGTCGGGGAACGCCTCCTCATCATGATCGTGAATTGTCATTGGTGAAATAAGGAAACCTTTCACCAATAAGAATTAGAGTAGTTTCTCGGATAATTTATTGGGGGGACGCAGCTATCAGTCACGGCAAAGTATTACGTTTCTCCGTGTCTTTGATGTCATAACTTTTAAGGGGCGGGAAGAAGCAGTGCATTGATTACCTGAAGTGGCTGTCAAAGAAGTGCGTTCGCATTCAAACCTCGTATTGCAACCCCTATGAAAGACGTGCAAAATGACAAAGGAAGAGGAAGCGCCATTTATTTTGAAAGGGAAGGAGCAGTGGCTAAGACCGGAAACTCTTGAGTCCCACAAATTATTCAAGCTATGCTCCTTGCAACCGCTTTCAAAGATGAATATGCCCATCCTAAAACTAGGGGAAACACGATTGGTTATCGAGGTGCTATTCAACAGCAAAACGTCGCTTATTAAACCATTTTTTTTGCCTTAGGGGGTCGAATTAACACACCTCTTACAATATAGTTCATTCGCTTTTCAGCGATTTGTTTGCCATTTTAGATACGTCATTGGTAGAAAATCAAATATAGCAGGAGTAGTTATTAGTATACACAGGTCTTCAAACTTGGCAACTTTAAGAGTTGTGGACTTCAACTCCCAGAATTTTCCATCCAACTCTGCTGGCTGGAGAATTCTGAGAGTTGAAGTCTATAAGTCTTAAAGTTGCCAAGTTAGGGGACTCCTACCTCGTCATCCACGTTCTACTGGAAAGACAAGTCCTTTTTACTCATAAAGATAATTGGTTGACATTAAGATCAATTAAGAAACTAACAGATACCACTGGCTGCTCTTGTGATCATTCATGGGGCACGAACCGTCTCCACCAATGAATGAAAGCTTCCTGGAAAATAAGGGCGGGCTTTTTAAATTCTCTCGTGGAAGCTGGTTGGTAGAAGTTTGACTCTTTCCTATTGGTCCGACGTGAGGCCATTGACAAAAACGTGTTAGACGAAGTTGGGAAAAGTTCGGGTGAAAGGTGCTGGGTGGCTTCACGGTCACCGCGGAGATATTTTTTTTTAAAGCAAGGTTGGCAAACGAAAAAAGTAATAAAATAAAAATATAATGCAACTAAATCTCAGTTATAAGTTCTATGGTGCATAAAACCTCACGCATGGGATCACAGCCCTTAGGTTTTGTATAAGTAAACTATCTGTCTATCCTTTTTTTCTTACATATTTTCCCCCTAGAAACCTGCCCATTCAGTGGCTGTTTTGAAACCAGTTAATTTTGCCTTTTGAATAAAGCTAACGTGTGGGTGAATAACACACAGAATATAAATCAGGCAAATTTTATAACGTTTATCTCTTAATTGCTTCTCATTGAGGGCCTTGGAATAAGCAGAGGTAAAATAGTACCTAAATACAGGTAATGCTTGACTTACTGTGGGAAGTTATCATCCAGCCCTCTCCCAGAAAAATGAAATATCCTAGGAAATATTGAAAAGGCAGAATATTTCTCTGGATGTGAAAAGAAACATGTTTTAAAAGACAGAATAGTTGCCTATAGCTTTCTGCCCATCCCCAGCTAATGGGCCATTAAGATGGCCCGGCTAGCCCACTTTACATAATAAAGACTTCTCCTCACTGCAGCTGTAGGGGGAAGGGATATTACTCAACTGACCACAAGGCAACTGAGAACTCATCACAGCCTAGAGAGTAGCCCCCTGCATAGCACCATGGGAGTCCGACAACCAGTCAGAACACATTTCTTACACAGGAACAGGAAACAGAGAGGTGGGACTGAACAGGGTATAAAAGCCTAGCAAGCCCCTTCCTCAGCCTTCTCTTCTTCTCCATCAACATTGAAACATGTGATCACCTTTTCTGTACAGGGCTCAAGCCATGTGGCCCTGTCCAACAATAAACCATCTTTCCAAGCAGCCTCCATGCCTCCAGTGTCTTCTTCCCCACTTGGAGCTGAACCCAGAAGGACATTTCTTTCAACATTACCACCACAATTGAGCCCAAAGTTTCTGTTGCTAAGCAAGACAGTTTTTAAGTGAGTTTTACCCCATTCTACAACTTTTCTTATCAGTTATTAAGTGAATCACTGTAGCTGTTAAGTTAATAGTATGGTTGTTAAGTGAATCTGGCTTCCCCATTGTCTTTGCTTTGTCAGAAGGTCACCAAAGTTGATTACGTGACTTTGGGACACTGCAACCGTCATGTATATTATGAGTCAGTTGCCAAGTGGCCATGTTTTGATCGCATGTCCATGGGAATGCTGCAATGGTTGTACGCATGAAAAATAGTCATGTCATTTTTTCAGTGCCATTGTAACATTGAACAGTCACTAAATAAACTACAGTCACTAAATAAACAGGTACTGCGAGGTACAAGGTACTACAAAGACTACCTGTAGTACAATTTGTTCTTCATTTAAGATTTAAGATCTGCATAGTTTATAACTCAGCTTACCACCATACCAATCATTTCAGCTCTGATGTCCTGCCTGTGCTGTCTTTAGCCCCTGCTATATAGGTTAATATTTTGTAGCCCGATTTATCTGTTCTATCTTGTGACTATTAATATCCCAACAATCAAAAGATTAGAAAACCTCCAAGGTTCCTTTCAAGCCTGTATTTTTGTCAGAGTCTCCTGCTGGAGCAGGGGGTTGGACTAGATGACCTCCAAGATCCCTCCCAACTCTCATTCTATGATTCTGTAAGATTATTTCCCTGGCAATCTTCATCTATTTGTGATTTTACATCATTCTCTAGTCTCCCCAATTCTTTTTAATTATTTTTTTTCAGTTACTTCCTTTTATCCCATAATCTCCTTTCCCTTCAAACTTTATGCCGCAGTCTTCACAACAATTCTTCACATCATTACCCCATTGTTCAGCTACAATCATTTTTTTATCAACCGTTCTGTCCCTGATGTTTTTATTCTTGGTTTTCTTTCATTACAGGTAGTCCTCAACTTATGATCACAACTGAACCTAATATTTCTGTTGCTAAGTGAGAAATTTATTTAAGTTAATTTTGCCCCATTTTATTTGTATTTGTATTTGTATTTTGTATTTTATTGGTCTTGTATGCCGCCCACTCCCGAAGGACTCCGGGCGGCTTACAATAAACAAGGGAAGGGGATAAATAGACAAATAGACAAACAACAATTTAAAATACACAACATTCATAGTTACCATGGGGCTGGCTACTTCAACAGCCCCCCAGCCTGCCGGAGCAGCCAGATCTTGGTGGCTTTGCGGAAGGCCGGGAGAGTAGTAAGGGTCCGGATCTCCACGGGGAGCTCGTTCCAGAGGGCTGGAGCTGCAACAGAGAAGGCTCTCCCCAGAGAAGTCGCCAGCCGACATTGGCTGGCAGATGGAATCTGGAGGAGGCCTCGTCTGTGCAATCTGATCGGTCTATGGGAGGTAATTGGCAGGAGGCGGTCTCTCAGGTACCCAGGTCCGATGCCATGTAGGGCTTTATAAGTAACGACTAGCACCTTGAAGCGAGTTCGGAGACTAATGGGTAGCCAATGCAGCTCGCGGAGGATAGGTGTAACGTGGGTGTACCTGGGTGCACCCACGATCGCTCGCGCAGCTGCGTTCTGGACTAGCTGAAGTCTTCGAACACTCTTCAAGGGCAGCCCCATGTAGAGCGCATTACAGTAATCCAGTCTTGAGGTCACAAGGGTGTGAGTGACTATCTGAAGGGCCTCCCGATCCAGGTAGGGTCGCAATTGGTGCACCAGGCGAACCTGGGCAAAGGTCCCCCTGGTCACAGCCGACAAATGGTGTTCTAAAGTCAGCTACGGATCCAGGAGGACTCCCAAATTGCGAACCCTCTCTGAGGGGCATATAATTTCACCCCCCAGCCTGAGAGATGGAATACTTGGCCACTCTTTGGGAGGAAACATCAATAGCCACTCAGTCTTGTCTGGATTGAGTGCCAACTTGTTTACTCCCATCCAGACCCTAACAGCCTCCAGGCACTGGCACATCACTTCCGCTGCTTCGCTGAGTTGGCATGGGGCGGACAGATACAGCTGCGTATCGTCCACATATTGGTGGTACTTAATCCCGTGCCGGCGTATGATCTCACCCAGCAGCTTCATGTAGATGTTAAATAGGAGGGGGGACAGGACCGAACCCTGCAGCACCACATAATTGAGGGGCCTTGGGGTCGACCTCTGCCCTCCGACCAACACCGACTGCGACCTGTCTGAGGTAGGAGGAGAACCACCGAAGGATGGTGCCTCCCACTCCCATCTCTCGCAACCATCGCAGAAGGATACCATGGTCAATGGTATCAAAGGCCGCTGAGAGGTCAAGGAGCACAAGGATAGAGGGGTGACCCCTATCCCTGGCTTGCCAGAGATCATCGATCAGCACGACCAAAGCAGTTTCCGTGCTGTAATCAGGCCTGAAACCCGACTGAAAGGGATCCAGATAATCGATTTCATCCAAGGACCGTAGGAGTTGAGAGGCCACTACTTTCTCAACAATCTTCCCAACAAAGGGAAGGTTGGAGACTGGATGATAGTTGCTTAAAATGGCTGGGTCCAGAGATGGTTTCTTCAGGAGGGGTCTCACCACCGCATCCTTTAAGAGGAGCGGGAAAATTCCGTACCGGAGAGAGGTGTTAACTATCGTCCGGATCCAGCCGCGTGTCACCTCCCTGCTGGTCAAGACCAGCCAGGAGGGGCACGGGTCCAGTATACAAGTGGAGGCACTCACAGCTCCCATGGCCTTGTCCACTTCCTCAGGAGCGACAAGTTGAAACTCGATCCATGAAATATGCTCAAGACCTTCCCCTGGTACCTCGGCTGGTACCGTGCAATTGGAGTCCAGCTCTGTCCGAATCCGAGCAACTTTATCCGTTAAATACTGAACAAATTCCTCAGCTCTACCTTGTAAACGGTCATCCGCATCCCTCCCTTTCAAGAGGGAGCGGGTTATTCTAAACAAGGCGGCTGGGCGCGATTCAGCGAATGCAATAAGGGCGGCAAAATGCGAACATTTCGCCGCCCGTATTGCCACGAGATAGGCTCTGATAAAGGCTCTCATCAGTGCTCGGCCTACAACTTTTCTTGCCACATGTGTTAAGTGAATCACTGTGGTTGTTAAATGACTGCATCTCAAACAATCCATCTGTTAAACTACTGAAGTTTGCAGATGATACAACAGTAATTGGTCTCATTCCAGACAACGATGAAACTGCATACTGATGGGAGGTTGAAGAAGTAGCCTTGTGGTGCAACCAGAACAATCTGGAACTGAACACACTTAAAACCGCAGAAATGGTGGTAGACTTTAGAAGAAACCCTACCATACTACCATCTCTTACAATACTAGACAACACAGTATCAACAGTAGAGACCTTCACATTTCTAGGTTGTATCATATCTCAAGATCTAAAATGGACACCTAACATCAAAAACATCATCAAAAAAGCACAACGAAGAATGTTCTTTCTGCGCCAACTCAGGAAGCACAGACTGCCCAAGGAGCTGCTGATGCAGTTCTACAGAGGAATTATTGAGTCTGTCATCTGCATCTCTATAACTGTCTGGTTTGGTTCTGCAACCCAACAAGACAGACACAGACTTCAGAGGATAATCAGAAATGCAGAAAAAGCAATTACTGCCAACCTGCCTTCCATTGAGGACCTGTACACTGCATGAGTCAAAAAGAGGGCTGTGAAAATATCTACAGAGCCCCTCACATCCTGGACATAAATTGTTTCAACTCCTACCCTCAAAACACCCCTATAGAGCACTGCTCACCACGACAACTAGACACAAGAACAGGTGTTTTTTTTTCCAAACGCCATCACTCTGCTAAACAAATAATTCCCTCACCACTCTCAAACCATTCAGTAAGGCTGCATAACTATTACTATTAGTCTTCTCATCGTTCCTATCACCCATTTCATCCCACTTATGACTGCAGGACTGTAACTTTGCTGCTTAAATCCTTACGATTTATATTGATATTGATTGTTTCCTGATTGCTTATTTGTACCCTGTGACTATCATTAAGTGTTGTACCTTATGATTCTTGATGAATGTATCTTTTTATGTACACTGAGAGCATATGCCCCAAAGACAAATTCCTTGAATGTCCAATCATACTTGGCCAATAAAGAATTCTATTCTATTCTATCCTATTTGTAACACTGTTGTTAAGTGAATCTGGTTTTCCCATTGACTTTCCTTTGTCAGAAGATGGCAAAAGGGGATCGCATGATCCCGGGGCCATTGCAACCGTCATAATTGCAAGTCAGTTTTCAAGTGATCTGAAAGTAAATCACATGATCAACAGGGATACTGCAACGGCCGTCAGTATGGAAAATGGTCATAAATCAAATTTTCATTGTTGCAACTTTGAACAGTCACTAAGTGAACTGTTGTAAGTCGAGGACTATCTGTACTTCCCATCTACCACGTTTTCTTTTTACCTCCGGACCTCACTGTGCATTTATTTATTTTATTTTATTTTATTTAGTTTGTCGCAACATGTACAAGATAACAGGTACAAGTGTAAACATGGATCTGAACAAGGAAATGAGTACAAATAAATGGGGACAGTAGGACAGGGACGGCAGGCACGCTGGTGCTCTTATGCACACCCCACTTTTACGGACCTCTTAGGAAGCGGGTCCACTGTAGACAATTTGAGGATGAAGCTGTGGGGGTTTTTGAGGATGTAACAAGGGAATCAGGTAGGGCATTCCAGGCGTTCACCACTCTGTTGCTGCAGTTGTATTGTTATATTATTAATAATTAAATAATATATATTTATATTAGTTATATCCCACCTGTTTATTTTTATTTTTTGGGCTCCCTTTCGAGTTCCCCTCTACCGAAAGCAATTTTCAGGAAGCCTCAATTCTCTACCCCCCTCCCCACGCTCGCGCGTCTTCCTACGCTTCTCCTTTAAGTCCTTGGAACATCCTCCTGGGCGTGGCTTCGGGGTCTGCGAGGTCTTAGCGGTGGAGCTGGTTGTGGGGGGGATTGGGAGTCCTTAGACTTCGGCTCCCGAGAGGTAAGTGCGAGCGGGATTGCCCAGACTTCGCCAAGAGATCGGGGTTTCTGCATCCCTTTTACAGGCCCAGAGAATCTTGCTGGCTTTTTGTTTTCTAACGCATACAACCTTTTATTCATTCCCAGCTCCTTCCTGCATCCCCGATTTCTCACGGGACTGAATGCTTCAATGCTCCTCTGCAAATCTTGCGACGTTGATCTCTCCCCCCACCCCCCACCCCCGTTGTCATTAGTGTAAAATTCCCCCTCGCAAAACCCTCCGTCCCCAACGGGCAACTTAGAGACCTAAATTTGGTCTGCCCAAATCTGAGATTTCCCCCCAATTCCTCCCCCCCCCCCCGCTCCCGTCCCTGCTTCCTGCAGCCCCTGAAAGGAACTTAGTTTGCCTCTTCTTTCCTTTTTGCACGTCACCCTGTCCAAATAAGGGACCCAGTGTGTCAAACGGGGATGGGACTGGGAGGCCACCGTTTCTTTCAGCCCATTGTCTTAAAAGAGTTGCTTTTAATGATTTAGCATTCTTCTTTCCTGGCTGCATCCAGGAATCATACGGAGTCTCTTGGCTAACTCCCAAATGAAACCCCCCTTTGGAAAGCTCCGGGACATAAATCTGTTGCAACCTTCTCCCTGCCAGGCGATTTCCACCATCTTACCCTATTCCTTCCCTCAGCTGTTGCTGCTACTCCAGACTAAAAAGACAAGCATCGCAAAGATGAGGGGTTGGAAGAGTCAGAAGGAGGGGAGGGGGGGGGATTGGCTTATAATGGTTTAGAGCAAGGTAGGCCGTCAGCCGGCTGGGCAAGGTTGCAAAAGAGACACATGACGTATTTAGGAGGGGGGAAGTTTAGGTAAAACTAGGAACTAAGATGCAGAGAAGCTCTAAAATGCTACCTTCTGCAGTGTCCTGAGCAGATGTTGGCCTATCTTTTGACCACATCTTCCTTTCTCTTTCTCCAGGTTAGGCACTGAAACCCCCTCCCTAGCCCCAAATCCTCTTGCCCTTGCTTTCGTCCTCTAGAGGCCATGCCACTGACTCGCAGCCTGTCCGTGACCTCCCTCTCTGGGTTGGAGGACTGGGAAGATGAACTTGACCTTGATAATGCCATTCTTTTCGAAGTGGCTTGGGAGGTAGCCAATAAAGGTATGTGATGACTATTTTTAAAGAAGATCTTGGGGAAATGATCAGGTTTCCAAAGCTGGTGGAGGAGAGTGTTTGGGATTTGGAAGGCCTGCACTTCCAGCCTACATTTCTTGCTGGGAATGTGGCTGGAAACAGGTTCTACAGAGCCTATTTGCAAGCCAAAGCATGAGCAGTATTGAAAGAACTGAGACCAGAATTCAAGTATCACCTGGGAATGGAGTCTCTACAGATAGTCCTCAAGTTACGACCACAATTGAGCCCATTCTTGCCACAGTTGGTAAGAGAATCATCGCATTTGTTAAGTTAGTAACATGGTTGTTAAGTGAATCTGGCTTCCAAATCGACTTTGCTGATCAGAAGGTTGCAAAAGAGGATCATCTGACCCCCAGGACAGTGCAACCGTTGTAAATATGAACCACTTACCAAGCATTCAATTTTTAATCATATGACCATGGGGATGCTGCAACAGTTGTAAGTGTGAAAAACGGTCATAAGTCACTTTTTTCAGTGCCATTGTAATTTTGAATGGTCACTAAATGAACTGTTGTAAGTTGAAGACTACCTGTAGAAACAAAGACTTATCTGATTGCTGGCCAAAGACCCTTGGATGAGCAGGTAGGAAAGGATAAGGCCTAATTGACCAGTATGTGGGTCTTTGGGAAACTGGCTGTCTGGGTCTCTTTTTAAACATGATTGACTGGCATGCTGAATGTTAAAGCAAAATGTTTGTATTTTTTAAAAAGAAACACCCATTTGGGGGGGAAAGGAAGTTCATGTAACGTTGCAGTTCCTTCCAAGCAACATTGCTCAGCACTTTAGGAGATCCCTTAGGCCTTTCCCCTCCCTTTGCTGTTCTCAGATCCTCCCATCCATAATTTTTTCATTTGTGGGTTAGTGCTGCCTGAGATGACAGTAGCCTATTATAATGAACATTTCCAAGGAAGTCCAGTTCAGCAAGCTGCTTGTCACTGTGTGTTCATTGAGAAGATCCCCTTCTGGAATCAGCTGCTACACATCTGGAAGTTTAAGGCACTGAGATCCCAAGGGCAGCATTGCAGGATGACTCTCCCTGTAGTAAAGAGACTGGGTCAAAAAACTAGAATAGCACTATGTTCTTTTAAAAAGGATAAGGATTCCCAGTAAATCTGAATATCTGTCAATGTTACTATAAAAACTAGTCTCACGCGCTTGCTTTAGGAATAACCAATTTTGAAGTTAATTAAAGATCTGGCTTAAATTTTGAGCATCAGCTATGCATATTCTTGATGTGTACTCAATAAGTATGTGTAATATATGTATATACATATACATATATTACACATACAATATATTTGTACATACAACCCTCACCACCACAACCTCCCCTGCACAATAAACTTTTTGAAATGTTGTTCATTCCTTGAGAAACTGCATCCCTGTTTAGATACTCAACTTTGGGCCAGGATAACCAAAGATGGCCAGTTTGCAGAATCTTCCCTACCATCCCAGCCATATAATGATTTTTTTTAATGTATTAAAGATTATTCTACCTGGATTATTTTACCAAGCTCTCTAGAGCAGATCATGCTACCAGCTACCGAACATATGGAGGATGTAGGAGACTCAGGATCCTCTTTAAACAGTCCTGCTTCTAATTCTAGCAAAAAGGGGCTTTTGCCTGTATACCTTTGAGTAACTCTTGATTCCTGGTGAATACCTGCATAAGTCCTTGCAGTTCACTTGGCAACATTTTTGGAAGTGATTTACTATTGCTTTTGTCTTGGGGCTGAAAGAATGACTGGCCTAGTGGCCTATGTAAACCACCTAACTTCATGCCTAAAACAGGATTAGAACTCATGGTCTACAACAAACCTACAGAATTGTTGGTGCACGCAGGGACTCTGGTGAATAACAGTTGTAAACCAGAATCTGTTTAATGCAGTGAATCCTCCTGAATGGAATTTGTACTGTCATTTTTGCAAAAGAATTGGCTTATGTCTTTTTATGAATGTACATACCTATATGTAAAGAAACCTATTAGATTTTTTAAATGCCACATTTCACCTTAAATATTTTATCAGGGAATTCACCAAGAATGTCAGAAAAATATTTTAGTCAACCACTTGTATTTTCAACGAAATGTTGCAGCGTGAAATGCTGCTAGTCAAGCTTTTTGCCTCTATATTTCATACATTTCCTCTGTTTTTAATGTCTTCACAACAAACTATTAATAGAATGACTTTGTGATCTTTCCCCACAAAATGATGTTTTACGTACAGTTTTTTTAAAAAAAATCTGCATAGGGCAGATTTCCCCCAGAATTTACCACAGATATGGCCTTTTTCTTCTCAATGAGTGGCATCATTTTGCTACTACAGATGATAGTCTTTGTTAGAATACAAAGATGAGGGCCATCTCGGCCTTTGAATAAGGTAGATTCCTTGGTTGTGGGGTTGTTCCCTCAGATAAGGCTACCTGCATATTTTGTGGCCTATCTCTGTCCTTCGCCCTATGATCATTTTACAGAACTCTCTCATCGCTTATGTCCAAGTAAGCAAGTAAGAATAAAGAGGCATAGGGGGTTTCTTTGCTTCAGACAAGAACCTTTTTGGAGAAGCCTTGGATCTTCTGAACAGATTGCAAATACATTCAGTATAGACTACATTCATCATGGAATGCAGGATACAGAATCCTGGGTTTGTGATGCAGGCACCCAGTGGAGAAATGGGACAGAGTTCAACTTATTGCTCATTTTCCCCCCCTCTGGACCTTTGGTTGACAACCTGACTGCAGCTCCAAGATGAGACTTGGCCTAGAGCTATAGCAAGAGAAGCAATGCCCTGTCGTGTCTGTGTGAGAGGCCTTCATTTACCTTGTTCTAAAATGCCTTAGAAGAGCATGTCATGTAATTGATATGTGGTAGGAAGGCCAGCCAGAGCTGGTGGGACATTCACTTGATTATTGAAGGAAGCATTGAAGAACGACTATCCTTTTTGGTGGTTTCTGGTAACATCTTTCTTTCAAAGCCTCAGGATATGAATTATGGATCTGTACAACGTATCTGGTTGTCCAAAGGTGATTATTGGCCAGTATTCGTTTTTTGGAAAAGAAGAGACAGGGAAAAAAGTGTTGATCTGCACACTAACTTTTTCCCTTGTAGGAATGCTATTCCCAATTCACTTTTTTCCCCATATTTTTTCCAGAAGTTGCTTTCTGCTTGTCACCAGCACTCCCAACAATCTCATTTGCTCCTAAGGACAGGAGTAGAGAAAAGTCCCTCCATCAATTTAAACAAATAAGAATATTTTTATTCTACATGGGGCAGCCCTTGAAGAGTATTCGGAGACTTCAACTCATTCAGAACGCAGCCGTGTGAGTGATTGTGGGTACACCTCGGTACACCCATGTTACACCTATCCTCCGCGAGCTGCACTGGTTACCGATCAGTCTCTGGATACGCTTCAAGGTGCTAGTCGTAACTTATAAAGCCCTTCATGGTATTGGATCTAGGTACTTGAGAGACCGCCTGCTGCCAATTACCTCCCACAGACCCATTAGATCTCACAGGGTTGGCCTCCTCCGGGTGCCATCTACCAGCCAATGCCACCTGGCTATTACCCGGGGAAGGGCCTTCTCTGTGGCAGCTCCGGCCCTCTGGAATGAACTCCCCGCAGGGATTCGGACCCTCACGTCTCTCCAGGCCTTCCGAAAAGCCGTCAAAACCTGGCTTTGCCGGCAGGCCTGGGGGTGATGAGTTCCCTCCCCTCTCGACATGTATGGTTGTGCGACTGTTGTTTACTTTTATTATTTGTATTTTGTTTTTTATGTTCCCCTTTTTCCCCCTTGAATTGTTCGCCGCCCTGAGTCCTCCCGGAGAAGGGCGGCATACAAATAATAAAATTCTATTCTATTCTATTTATTTTTATTATGTGTGTTTCAACTTTCCCCGGGTTCTCAAAAGAGCTTCCTTCCTTAATTTTGTGCCCACATCAAGAACCCTGTAAAGTAGGCTGGCTGGGTCATATAAATGCAATTCCAGCCAAGGAGATATGGCAACAAAACCTGGATTATTGATGAATGTTTTATCTAGATCAATCTGGATAAAGGTCTCATAAAATCTTGAAGGATAGCATACGAGGTGAACGATCAATTTGTCTGGAAGAGAGAATTGTTTCATTTGAGGGCAACGGGTTTCTGATGTTTGGGGGCAGATGCTCAAGAAAGGTGTCTGAAAAAGAATTTAATCTGGTCTTACAAATGAAGATGAATGTATGTATGTGTCCCAGGATAATATTGTAGAATCCAATCTGGGTCGGGGACCAGCGGTTTTGTCTTCTGAGCTTTCGGACTCCTACTGGAGTCCATCTTCAAGGAACTTCTCTCTAGCAGAGTATGTGTTAGTTAATCTGGACTTGTTCACTAGCCGAGGTGGCTCAGTGGGTAGAGTGCAGCACTGCAGGCCACTTCAGCTGACTGCTAGTTCAGCAGTTCAGCGGTTCAAATCTCATTGGCTCAAGGTTGACTCAGCCTTCCATCCTTCCGAGGTGGGTAAAATGAGGACCCGGATTGTTGTTGGGGGCAATATGCTGACTCTGTAAACCGCTTAGAGAGGGCTGAAAGCCCTATGAAGCGGTATATAAGTCTAACTGCTATTGCTATTGCTATTCATTGTTCTGCTGTTAGAGTGTTTGATATCTTGTGGACTTTGAGAGGGCGGGTTTCTGCCTTGCGCTGCTTACAACATAAAATCTAGTATACTGAACCAACAGAGGAAGGAGAGAGTAGTGAGGCAATCAGGAAGCAAGATATGATTGTTTCCAAGCCATGTGCTTACTTTTTGTTACAGAGTGAGTAAAAGAATTGGGAGCGCTGCTTAACATTTTAGAAGAGAGTTTAGGGTTGTAGGTATGGGTAGGACAGGGATGGCGAAACTTTTCAGCACCAAGTGCCAAAAAGGACCCACGGAAATGTTGTGTGCGCACGCACTCGTCGGGCCCAAACTCCAGAAAAGTCGAACTTCCATGCCCAACAATCAAATGGCTGGCACACATGCGCAGGGTAGGTTTCAGCACTGCTGTGTGCAAAGGAATCTTGCTCTGGAAAAGTCTGGGTTCTGGCACACCCAACAATCAGCTGGCCGGCACTGGCATGCGCACGAAGAACAGCTGGTTGTTGCACGCACATGTACGTCAGAAACCCAGAAAACAAACAGGCAAGGCCATACATGCTGGGCATGCATTCCACAGATTCTCTATCATGGGGGTAGGGGAGCAATGTGCTATTAGGAATTTGAGAGTTTAAGATATTCTTGGATTCCTTTTCCCCTAGCAGAGTTGCAGAATATTTCTTCTCAATGATTCGTTTCAGAGAAGTTTATAGGGGCCCAGAAAATGATTTCAGAAGCTATCGGCTGTCATTCTTTCAAGAAAATATCAAGGTTAAAGGATTGGGCCGAGGACTTCATGGAAAATATTTCATTTTTCATTTTCTTGCTTCTGAGAGCAAATCCATTGCAAAATGCCCATTCTCTTTCTAGCTGTTCTGCTATGATACAGAAAAGATATCACAAAGAGAATCAATTGTGTCCATTAAAGAAGTCTTCCCCAGCCTAAGTATGCTCCAGACTTCAATTCCTAAGTTTTCCAGAGAGTATGGTGACTGTTAAAATCTGGGAGAAGTGGACACATATAAGGCACGAAAGGCCGCTTTAAGGATTATTTGGGCAAACCTTTCTAAATGCACACAGTTCCTCAGCAATAAGACATTACTGTTTATTCACGATTCGAAACCTTCATCTCTAGGCACAATCCAGGCTCTGTTTGGTTCCATTGCAACGTTTCAGGTTCTTGTATTCTGCAGAGCTATTTCCTAATCGCTCTTCCCTCATAGAATATTCATGTGGGTGCTTTTATTGCTTTTCCTGTAAAACTCCCTGTTTGGAAGAGGAAGCAAAGAGCCAAGATTCTTAGGCTCCTCAAGAGGGGAGGAGAATTTAGTTGAGGGAGCCAGGGTCCTTGAAAGTAAAGTAAATACAGTGGTTTGTAAGTGATGGCTGGGTTTGCCTGCTTCCCAGGAAGGGGGTTGGAATCCAGCCACTTAGAGGAGATTGAATATATGAAGAAAGGTCTTTTGGCTGTAATTGTATAGCATAACACACACACACACACACACCACAAACACACACGGAGAGGGAGAGACAAAGGGCTAAGAACTCAATTCTTCTTTCAGCAATCGTCCCTGTTAGAATAACAGCTTGCCTGCTTCCATAATCCATTTTTATGCTTTTATGTGGGGTGACAAAACCATGCTTTGTTTAAGGGAATTCAACATCAAGAGTTTTAGTTTGATCATAACATTTAATTTTTGCTTTCTGGTGAAGAGTTGGTCATTTTAAGCTGGATCTTCAAGCGTCTCAAAAATACAAAGTATAAAATAACAGTATGAAACATTTGCACCTGAAGCACAGTCTAAAAATGTGAGATCTAGACTAGAGAGAGAGCATTGTAAAGGTTTGAATGAATAATCAAGATCTTTATCGGGACCAAAAAGGTCATAAATATGATATTAAGTTAACTTCTTTGGGAAATCTATTTCATTATTTATTTATTTATTGAATTTATATTGCCTCCTATTCACCCATGGCGACTCGAGGCATCTTACAGAATATAAGATCACATTTAAAACAATAAAAACTAACAAAAAGAATCAAATAAAATAATATGGTCCAATATAACAAAATTACCTCCCACCCACCCCAGCGACAGCAGCTCACATGAGGCATTTAATGGGCTCCATCCTGCCCTGGGTTGCCCAGGCTTGATGGCAGTACAGATCTTCAGCGCCTCCCGGACGCGTATTAGAGTGGGGGCCGTTCTAATCTCTGGGGGAATGATGTTCCAGAGAGAGGGAATCGCCACGGAGAAGGCCCTTCTGGGTCCCACTAGGTACGTCTCCCTCAGAAAGGGACCCACAACATTCCCTGGCTCCCTGCTCTGATGGGTCGGGTAGATGTGACTGACAAGAGATGGTCCCTCAGACAAACTGGTCTCAAGCCATGAAGGGCTTTAAAGGTGACAACAAGCACCTTGAATTGCACCCAGAAGCAAACCGGCAACCAATGCAGCTCCCACAGGAGAGGTGATACATCTGCACACCGGGGTCTGCACAAATCCATGTGTTTCCTGCATTTTGCACCAACGGGAGCTTCCAGATGCTCTTCAAGGGCAGCCCCATGTAGAGCGCATTGCAGTAGTCAAAATGGGAAGTGACTAGGGCCGTGATGGAGCCATTTGTTAGAGCAGTGTTTTTCAACCTTGACAGCTTGAAGATGTGTGGACTTCAACTCCCAGAATTCCCCTGGGTGGGGAATTCTGGGAGTTGAAGTCCACACATCTTCAAGCTGCCAAGGTTGAAAAACACTGTGTTAGAGTACGCAAGGAGTTACCCTGTCAGCTGACTTTGGCCTTCTTTTAAGGCCGTTTTTCGCCCTCCAGAGGTTTCCTTGAAGCCTCCAGAGCACAAAAAACCGGCCCTATGGGCAAATTGAAACTTCGTGAATGGACTTCCAATTTACTAGTAGGCTGCTTTTTGCCCTCCAGAGCCTTCAGGAGGCTTCCATGAGGCTCCAGAGGGCAAAAAACAGCTATGAGCAAACTGGAAGTGACTTCCGGTTTGGCCATAGGAGCCTTTATGGACAAACCAGAAGTCACAGTTCCCGAACTTTCAGGTTTCCTGTAGGGCCATTTTTCGCGCTCTGGAGCCTTCAGGAAAGCTACTGAAGCCTCCAGGGCGGTTGGGGAGTCTCTTTTCGCCATCCTCAGGCACCTAGAAAGCCTCTGGAGCCTGGGGAGGGCAAAAAAAGCGCACCAAAAGTGGGGGGAGTGCTGGTCGTGCACGCATGCGCAGGGGGGCACATGAGCACTGGTGGTGCACATATAGCATTATGGGTGTGGGCACGCCTGCGCTCCCCCCACTTTTGGCACATGATCCAAAAAATATTAGCCATCACTGGACTAGGGCATGAGTGACTGTGAGTGTGAGTAGGGACTGTTGGTCCAGGAAAGGGCATAACTGGCACAGAAGCCCAAAGATGGCAATTTTCTCTGAGCCAACGAACCCCAAACCCAGAGCCACTTGGTCTTGCAAGGGTTTAGTTTCAACCCGTTGCTCCCCATCCAACCCCTAACAGCCTCCAGGCGTTGCGAGAGGGGGGACACGGCATCACTTAACTCATCATGGGCCGAGACATACAGATGAGTATCATCAGCCTATTGGTGATACCTCAGTCCATGGTGACGGATGATTTCACCCAGCGGCTTCATATAAATGTTGAACAGGAACAGAGAGAGTACCGAGCCCTGCGGAAGCTCTCAAAGCAGTGGGAGAGGGCTGGATATCTCCCCTCCTATCAACACACACTAAGAGCGGCCATAGAGGAAGGAAGTGAACCAGGATATCACAAGGTTCCCACTCCCATCTCCTGAAGCCGCCCCAGGGGAATACCATGGTCGATGGTATCAAAAGCCGCAGAGAGGTCAAGTAGAGCAAGAAGAGCAAGGATGGATGCACTACCCTCATCCCACTCGCGCCAGAGATCATCCAGAAATGCAACCAATGCCATTTTTGTCCCAAATCCAGGCCTGAATCCTGACTGGTAGAGGTTGAGATAATCCATTTCATCCAGAAACCTTTGGAGCTGTCCGCGCAATCGCCTTCACAACAACCTTCGCCAAAAATGGAAGATTGGAGACAAGTTGGAAATTATCCAACTGGGTGGAGTCCAGTGATGGCTTCTTAAGAAGAGGGTTCTTTAAAGTGCTGGGGCTCTCTGTAGGAAACCATTAATCACCTCCAGAGTCCACCCGCCTGTCATAAGTCACTAAAAGACCAAATCAATCTCCCTGATACTCTCTACCACTTTGCTCATTTGGGAAGGTCTCACAGAAATATGAGACCTTTAAAAAGAATCTGTAAACAGACAATAGGCAGAGATTTTGACAAAGACCCCTCAGTACAATGGGAGAAAAATGGAATGCAAACATAAAGGCTCACCAACAACTTGTACAAATTACATGCAACTTCCAAATTATTTTTAGAAGGTCTCTAAATTTAGCTCATTTCAGTTACTGAAACAGCTACTGGGGCTAATAGGCCAACAGCAGGCCAATTATCCATGCATTAATCAAAGTTACTGTACTTTTAAAGCCATATTTAGATTGTTAAGAATGCTGTAATTCAGCTTTGATCAGATTACCTCGATCTTCATCTGATAAGTGATTGACTACAATTCCCAGAATTCCTCAGCAGCATGGTTATAAACATTGCATTAGCAAAATCTCCAGTAATTTAAAAGGGATTGTATGAAAAAAAATATGCTTCTTTGTCCTGGAGCCACAATGAATTTCACATTTAAAGTCAAGTGAGCGTAGACTGATCAGATACTGAAATCTCTACTTAGATTTATTTTAAACAGGTTTATATTGCTTGTCACATATTCAGGATGAGTTAGCACATCCATACAATGTAGAAGAATAAATTACATTAAATAAATCTATTAGAACAGATTTTCCCAACTTTGGCAACAACTTTTGCTTATGCACCGAAGACAAATTCCTTGTGTGTCCAGTCACACTGGGCCAATAAAGGATTCTATTCTATTTCAGTTTCCAGAATTTCCCAGCCAGCTAAGCTTTTTTACAGCAAATTGCTCTAAAGCTTCTTGGCTAAAGTGGGTGCTTAGGATACCGTAATTTACAAACATGTAAGGAGAAAACAAATACTTTATTCTTTTTTCTTTTAGTTGGTGGGATCTACACTGTTATCCAAACAAAAGCCAAGATTACACTGGATGAATGGGGCGAGAATTACTTCCTGATTGGGCCTTACCTGGAATTGAATGTGCGCACACAGGTGGAGCTGATAGAACCTCCCAACCCTGCCATTCGTCGAACCATGGACTCCATGAATTCAAAAGGATGTAAAGTAAGAGACTGCAGGAGGCGGGGTGAAGAAGAAGGTGTTGGGCTTGGGCCTCAGCGAAGTTAATTCTCATAAACAATTCCTTGCCTCTATTGGGGAGAAATGTTTGTGGTTGCAATGGTACATCAATAATATTCAGTTCAGTTCATTGTAATTCTAGTTTAAAAGGGATGTCAGATAGCGGGTGATAGGTAGATGCTCTACTTTTAGGCTGCAAAGAAAGAATTTCAAGTCAGAAGAGACTAGAAGTTGATAACTTTGTCTCTGAGGAATCTACATAGATGCATATATACATATCCAGGTTGCTGTTTCATCTTGGACTAACCAATGTAATGCCAAGCGCAGAAAAAGTGTAGAAATTATAAGCTGGAGAAATGAAGCATTGTAAGAAAAGTACAGGTAGACTTACGACCACAATTGAGGCTAGAGTTTCTGCTGCTAATTGAGACATTTGTTTAGTGAATTTTGCCCCATTTTACGACCTTTCTTGCCACAGTTGTTAAGTGAAATTGCATTTGTTAAGTTAGTAACATGGTTGTTAAGTGAATCTGGCTTCCCCATTGACTTTGCTTGTCGGAAAATTGCAGAATGTGATCACATGACTCCAGGACACTGCAACCATCGTAAATGTGAGTTACTTTGCTAAGGGTCTGAATTTTGATCAAGTGCAATGGTTGTAAGTATGAAAAACGGTCATAAGTCACTTTTTTCAGTGCCATTATAACTTTGAATGGTCACTAAATGAACTGTTATAAGTCAAGGACTATCTGTAGTTCTTAATACCATCACTACATTTTTATATTCTAACCAACAGCCCTTGCAAATTATATGCATACATAATTTTATACGTTTTCTTTTGTTCTTTAAACTTCTTGCTCTTTTTGAGAATCTCATTAACTCCATCCAACCATATCTTTCTTGGTCTTCTTGTCACTCCATTCACTCTTTCTTCATATCTTTGTTTGGCAATGTGACCCCTACCGTGTTTCTTTTGACCCACAAAATATGGCTTGGGCCTTATTATCAGGGGAGAGCTTATTGTTTTGGGGTTGCCAGGGGGCCACCACTGCTGCCATCCAGGCATGGCTTTTTCAGTGGCTTCCAAACCCAGTCTTCTGGCAGTGGCCGCTCTGGCCGTATGCTTTATGGTTGTGGACCGGCTGCCGGCAGAGTGTACTCCTAGAGTGTACAACCATAGAGCGTACAACTATAGAGCGTACACCCAGAGCAACCAGTGCCAGAAGACTCGGTTTGGAAGCCGCCGAAAAAGCCATGCTGGGACGGCAGCGGCAGCAGGCGGAGGTGCCCTGGCTCTGCAGAGAGAGTGGACCAGGGCATCATGAGGCTGGGAGGAGCACTAGCGGGAGCGGAACAGACGCTCAAGCAACCCCCCCCCCTCTCCAGCCTTGCAGAGTGCCATTCACTGGCATTTCGAAGGTACCAGCTGTGGAAGGCGGACAGCAGAGAACAGGCACTCAGGTGGCTTGGCAATACCCCTAGGTCAGTGAATGGCACTGTGCCTGACTGGAAAGGGGGTTTGCCGGATGGCTGTTCGTGAGTGTGGTCACTTCATGGCTGCTGTGTTGAACTGCTGTGACAGCACAACACAGCCGTTTGCCCCTGAGGCTCTGCCCGGCTCTTCAGGAGCCTGGTCGCAAAAGAGCAGCCGCCCGGCAACCCCCCTCTCCAGCTGGCTCCAGCGCCGCTCATCAATCTAGCGGTATCCCAAAGGCGCCAAGCAACGCGAGCGCTTTTGCCTCCCCCCCATTCCCGTGACTTGGCACCTTCAGGATACTACTAGATTGGTGAGCGGCACTCTGCCTGGCGAGAGGGGGGGGTGTCCAGGGGGCTTATTTTCGGGAGAGGGATTATATTTTTGCCCACCCGAAAAATGTGGCATGGCCTTATTTTCAGGACATGTCATATTTTCAGGGAAACACAATATTAATTTCTCCTACATGACCAAAGTATTTCCATGTGTATTTTTCCTAGAAGTCTCTCTTATATTTGATTCATCCATTCAGCACTGATTGAATCTTGACTATTAAGAACTCCATTCTCATCCTGCTTCTTTCCTTCTGACATACTCAACTTTCATTTCCATGTAAAATGTAGGCAGAAATCTATATTAATATGCATCCGTTTTATCTTTTTCAATAGACATTCTCATAATAGACCATATACTAGTGTATTTTTTCAACATTTGCACATCTTAAAATTTGTCCATTTCTTTATATTTAATAACCATCATGGATGCAAATTCATCTATTTTTGCTCTTTGTGAATAATTTACAATTGTTCATTTTGTTGTCAAATGTAAGAACTTTGGTTTCTGATAGCAATAGCAATACCACTTAGACTTATATACTGTTTCACAGTTTCACATATTGCCCCCAACAATCTGGGTTCTCATTTTACCAACCTGGGAAGGATAGAAGGCTGAGACAACCTTGAGCTGGTGGGAATCGAACTGCCAAATTTCACACAGCTGGCAGTCAGCAGAATTAGCCTTCAGTATTGACCACTTCACTACCTCAGCTCTAATAGAGTGTTTAGAGCCGTAGTTCTTAGTGCATCATATAATGCACTAAGTGCATCTGTCTAATATTTGTTGGAAATCATTTATGCACACAAAAATGCACATATATTAATGTCCCCAAACTACACAACTGTAATAATTTCAAGCATTATCCATGAATGCATTAAGCAATCAAGGGGAGGTCACCCATTCTTGTCTTACTTCCTGTTTAGTGTTGAACAATTATAAAACAGTTTATAAAATGGCAGTTGGGCAATAACCCTTCCTATCATAATTTCATGTTTTTTTACTATTTGCTCTCGTTGCATTCCAAGTTATAGTGTTTCGTAACCACCATTGGACGAACCCATGCATATTGCTCTCCACCATTCAGGTTTTGATGAATCCTGGTTTTTAGATACAGTAATATTTTTTAATAAGTTGAAAAAGATGTAGACCATATTTCCTTGTGAGTCACACCATGCCACATGCTCATAGTATAGAAACATATGTTTTGTAATACGTTGGCCAGTCCAACATAGAGACTTCCTTGTAAACCAATGCAGGAAGTCCTCAACTTATGGCCACAACTGAGCCCAAAAATTCTGTTGTTAAGTGAAATATTGGTTAAATGAGTTTTGCCCCATTTTGCAACCTTTCTTGCAACAGTTGTTAAGTGAATCACTGCAATTCTTAAATTAGCAACACAGTTGTTAAGCGAATCTGACTTTCTCATTGACTTTGCTTGCCAGAAAGTCACAAAAGGGGATCACATGCTCCTGGGATACTGCAACAGTCATAAATATGTGTCAGTTGCCAAATGTCTGAATTTTGACCATGTAACCATGAGGTGCAATGGTCGTAAGTGTGAACAACAGTGATAAGTCATTTTTTTCAGTGCCATTTTTTCATTGTAATTTTGATCCGTCACTAAATGAACTAAGTCATGGATTTATTGTATAATGTTGCCTAAATTCCATGAAACAGAAGATTCTTACAGCACACTGACACTTATACAAATCCTGGGTTATTATAAGGTTTCCAAAAGTCATAGAGCTTGAATCCCAGCAATCTCACTATAAGATAAGAAATGAGTCTTATCGTAGTTAAATAAATTAGAATCAAGATCACATGAAGTGTTAATACCACTTTATAATGACTTGGTAAGGCCACACTTGGAATAACACATCCAGTTTTGGTCGCCACAATGTAAAAAGGATGTTGAGATTCTAGAAAGAGTGCAGAGAAGAGCAACAATAATGATTAGGGGACTAGAGGCTAAAACATATAAAGAACAGTTGCTGCTGTTTTGAAGAGGCAAATTTTAAAAAAAGTTTTTGCACTCTGCAGACCTCTCAAAAACAGCCCATTTTTTGTGAAAATGCCCCTGTTTTTTGTTCAAAAAAGGGCATGAATAGCATTTAGGAGGCTTGTAGAGTGTTCCTGGAGGCTGGGGGGGGGGGGCAAAATCGAGCAAAAAATGGCCTGTTTTTCACTCATTTTTGCCCTCTCCAGCACGCAGGAGCACTCTGGAAACCACCTAAAGGCTATGCACAGTCATTTTTGCAAAGGGGGCAGGGTTTCAGGAGGCCAAAAATGCTGTATTCAGTGTATAAGATGCACCCAGATTTTCACCCACTTTTTTGAGGGAAAAAGGAGCATCTTATACTCCAAAAATACGGTAGTTTAGTGAATCAGAGGACTAGTGGTGACACGATAGTAGTGTTCCAATATCTCAGGGGTTGCCACAAAGAAAAGGGGAGTCAAGCTATTCTTCAAAGCTCCTGAAGGCAAGATAAGAATCAGTGGATGGAAACTAATCAAAGAGAGAAGCAACCTAGAACTAAGAATAAATTTCCTGACAGAACAATTAAGAGCCGTGGTGGTGCAGTGGTTAGAATGCAGTACTGCAAGCTATTTCTGCTGACTGCCGTCTGCCTGCAATTTGGCAGTTCGAATCTCATCAGGCTCAAGGTTAACTCAGCCTTCCATCCTTCCGAGGCAGGTAAAATGAGGACCCAGATTGCTGGGGGCAATATGCTGACTCTGTAAAACCACTTAGAGAGTTGGACTAGAGGATCTCCCAGGTCCCTTCCAACTCTGTTATTCTGTTAATTAAATGGGTCCACCATCAATGGGAGAAATGGGACCAGATTATGAGGGTGTTGGAAACTTTGCTTAAAGAATGTTTAGAAGCCTCAATCTTCCTTCAGCCAGCAAAGATGCCTTCATCTTTTGCAATTGGACTATTTTGCACCCGAACACCTTAAAAAGAAGCTGTGGAAGTCACAATCGCCCTACTAATTCTTTTTGCAGGTCTAGAATTGTGGAGGTTCTGTCCAGGTAAAGGCATCCTGCAGATATTTTATTCATCTTCCTCAAAGTAAAAGGAACATTCTCCATCTCCAGACCATTGGAGTGTCTCTAAATATTTCTGCCTGTTGGTGGACCAATATTTTTCATCTTTACTTCAAGAGAAGTTTGGGGTTCCCACATGAGAGGATTAGAAATAAATGTTAGTTGCCGTTGAAGATCTTTCTAATGCAAGGCATTTACTTTTACTTCTTCTCAACTTCCAAATCCATGAAGATATGGCATGAATATGGAGATCCCACCCAAATCCCTAGATCTTGAAAGTCTGCAAAATGTTTTTAGGAAATTTGAGGTAGATTTATGCTACAGGCCATTATGCTACAGACCTCAAAATTGCATCACCGTGATGCAACCCACAAGTATGGGGAATATTTGCATGGGAGAGCATCTTCTTTCAAGGTACAGGTGTAGAAGAAGGAGGAATCTATAGTTTTCTAACGTCACAATACAATAGCAGAGTTGGAAAGGACCTTGGAGGTCTTCTAGTTCCTCTTCTAAGAAGAGCCCAGGCGGCGCAGTGCTTAGGGTGCAGTACTGCAGGCCCCTTCAGCTGACTGTTATCTGCAGTTCAGTGGCTCTAATCTCACTGGCTCAAGGTTGACTTAGCCTTCCATCCTTCCGAGGTGGGTGAAATGAGGACCCAGACTGTGGGGGCGATATGCTGACTCTGTAAACCGCTTAGAGAGGGCTGAAAGCTCTATGAAGCGGTTTATAAGTCTAACTGCTATTGCTATTGCTAACCCCCTGCCTAGGCAGGAAACCCTATACCATTCCAGACAGATGGCTATCCAACATCTTCTTAAAGACTTCCAGTGTTGGGGCATTATTGTTGGGACATTGTTGAACTCCAGTTTCACCCTTGTCAGTGAGTATCACCACAAAGATTGAAATGAGGTGCATTGTTGTCCCACAACTGCTAAAGGAACCAGGGAGTCTCATGTCAGCTTTATAGTCACTAGAACATTGCTAAGCAAAAGATTTGTATTGTGGGATTTTGTGCCACTGCACATCTGTATGAAAGTCTTGCCAGAAATACTTTAAAATATTAAGATAATGCCCGGTTATCTTCTTACTGTTGGTTATTGTATAAATGCAAATAGCCACACTTGCTGGTATTCCTTTAGTACAAGAAGGTAAAACCAATCACAGGAAAAATGTATTGGTATGTTCTATGTATATTTGGCTTAATGTGTGTGTGTGTGTGAGAGAGAGAGAGAGAGAGAGAGATACATATATACATACATACATACATACATACATACATACATACATACATACAACTATATAAAGCTGGTTACACCATGTTTTATGGCTTATACAAGTCCCTTTCATTAATAAACTGTGGTTAAACAATGGCAGAGCCCACCCACTCTGATAAAACTCAGGGTGATGGTTTTCAGCTCTCAAAACTAGGATTATAAATCCAGCACAGGTTTGTTTATTGTTCATCCAGTTAGCCAGAAATTTTGGCTTATCTTTGCATCATTTAAATACTGGTTCCAAATTGGATATGATAGCAAAGATATTATTGATCAGCTCCGTGATGAAACAGTTACAAGTGGGGAGGAGAAAACTGGTGTAAAAAACAAACTGAAATTGTATGCTGGAACTATTGAATATAGATATTAACTATTTCAAGTATGGAAGGTTCATATATGATATATTCAGTATCCCTCTTGTTTACTTGATTTTTCTAGTTCGTAACCTCATTTCAGAGCAAGAGGTTATTTTGGGTTGCCTAGCAAAAAAACAACCCCAGGCAAGCGACCTTTTATAAAATGGAGATGAGGTAACATGAACCAGAGACTAAATTTAGAGATCTAAACACACTAGATGCATACTTTGGTATGTGAAATGAGTGGACAAGGGATGATGATATCATGGGTTAAAGCAGGTGTGAGAGATGAAGGGAAAAAAGAGTGTTATGGATTAAAATCTTAATTTGTAGGGTCTACTGAAAACAACGATAATTTGGCAGTTAAAAATAAATTACTGGGATATTCTCATCAGATTTGGAAATATACATAGTAAATAGTTTTAAGAAGTTTATTTTATAATTCCATTGATAAATCTAATGGATATAAATTGGGCTATTTCAACTTCTGCAGGAAAACGGGGATTATGCTTCTAGCACATAAAACACAAAAACAAGGTTTGAACCTGTAAATGGGCAGAGCTGAAAATTCAGTTGATTTAAAGTAGGAGTATATAGATAACTTCTTTATATAGGATTCCCCTTCTTTTTTATTCCTCGCTCTGATCCTTATCTTTTTTTTGCTGTGTGCAGTGTGCTGATTCACCAATTTTTTTCCCCTGAAATTGTAAAATGTACGTTCTGAGAGGCGAAATGCTTGTTCATCTAGAATATAACTTTATGAGTGTGGATATTATTAAGTTGATGATAAAACTTGCTCAACTGAGCACTGACCTTTATGATTGATGCTTTGTTGGTTGTGCTTTACAGAATATCTCTGGATTAGATACGAAAATGTCAGTTCATACCTCTCCTATTCACTAATCTGATGTCTCTAACTTCTTTCTAGGTTTACTTTGGCCGCTGGCTGATTGAGGGGGGTCCATATGTGATTCTCATCGACATTGGGGCAACCGCTTGGAGCTTGGATCGCTGGAAGACTGAATTGTGGGAAAGCTGCTCCATTGGGATTCCCTGGTACGACCGAGAGGCCAATGACGCTGTCCTCTTTGGCTTCCTCACAGCCTGGTTCCTAGGGGAGGTAAGGGAACATCTTTCTATCAGAAAATTTCTTCTCTTCCTCTCTTCGAACATCTTTCTCTTCACTCTCTTTTTGTGCTTTTTGAACAGTTTTCTGCCCAGTGTGAAGAAAAGCCATTCATCATTGGTCATTTCCATGAGTGGTTGTCTGGTGTTGGTCTCTTCCTCTGTCGGATCCGGAAACTTCCAATAGCTACCATCTTCACCACCCATGCTACCCTGCTTGGCCGCTACCTGTGTGCAGGCAGTGTGGACTTCTACAACAATCTGCAGAATGTGAGTCTTCTAATCGCTAGGATTGAAAATCAATTGGTGGGTGGGGTGTGAAACTATGGGATCCAAGAACAAGGGGAAGAAATAGGAATTTATGGAAGTGTGGCATTCAGACCATCAACAGACACATAGATATAAACAACATCTACATATCATTCAAAAGAGACAGTCAAAAATCTAAAAAGAAAACAAAATGACCAAAACAGCTCTTTGCTACTATCAGTACTTGGATAAGTATTGGTATTGGTATTTATTCAATTTGTAAGCCGCCCTATTCCCCGAAGGGACTCAGGGCGGCTGAACAAAAACCAGGGGAAGGGGAAAAACAAATACAGAAAGTAAGACAAACAGGACAGTGATACAACAGTTTAAAATTCCCTGTAGATGTCCAAGGATAGCTCTTCCAATTAAATGGATATTAAAAAACAGCTGTAGTCTCACAAAGATTCTGTTCTTATAGGAGACCAGAGTGCAAGATTTCAAAGTGTTTTAATTTTAAGAGAGAAATTATTACCTAAAGTTGTGCCTAAAAAGATTACTGACCCTTGCCCTCCTAGCTTTTTATTCAAGTCTTTAGTGCATAAATGAAGCAGTTCTAGGAAACAGGAACCATTTTCCCTTAAGGAAGCAGTGGTCAAAGAAATCACACTTAACCATCCTTTAAACAATATTTTTACTGCGCAGAAAATATGATTCATCTTTACAGCTTTACTGATAGTAATCTAAATATGCCTACCAAATAGACTGGAGATGTTATCGTATCTAGTCTTTGAGCAAAGATGCCTACAGTAATTACATCTGTGTAAAGATGTGAGGATGAAAATTTGGGCAGAACAGAAATGAAATACAGGTAGTCCTCAATTTACAACAGTTCACTTAGTGACAATGGCACTGAAAAATGCAACTTATGACCATTATTCACAGTTTGCAGCATCCCCATGATCTTGTGATCAAAATTCAGATGCTTGGCAACTGGTTCATATTTATGACCATTGCTGTGTCCCAAGATCATGTGATCAACTTTGGTGACCTTCTGAAAAGCAAAGTTAGTGGGAAGCCAGATTCACTTAACAATTGTGTTACTAACTTATCAACTGCAGTTATTCACTTAACAACTGAGGCAAGAAAGTTCATTAAAATGAGGCAAAACTCAATGAATGTCGCACTCAACAACATAAATTTTGGGCTCAATGAGGACTATCTGTAGTTGGAACTGGATTAATGAGAGAAAACATTTTTTAAAAAGCTACCTTGGTTTTTCAGTCTAAGAATCCATGTGTTAGCACTTGTGAGAGGATTACAGAAGAGTTTTCACAAAGGAAAAATGTAGAATTAAGTTCTTAGAATCTTGGAAATCTGACTACTGGATTACAATCTTCTTTGTTCAACTTTCAAGATACTATAGGCAGCCCTTGACTTACAAAAGTTCATTTAGTGACAGTTCAAAGTTATAAATTACTAAAAAGAAGTGTCTTGTGACCATAGAGCCGAGGTGGCGCAGTAGTTAGGGTGCAGTACTGAAGGCCACTACAGCTGACTGTTATCTGCAGTTCAGCGGTTCTAATCTCACCGGCTCAAGGTTGACTCAGCCTTCCATCCTTCCGAGGTGGGTGAAATGAGGACCCAGACTGTGGGGGCGATATGCTGACTCTGTAAACCTCTTAGAGAGGGCTGAAAGCCCTATGAAGCGGTATATATGTCTAACTGCTATTGCTATTGCTATTTTTCACACTTAATGACCATTGCAGCATCCTCATAAGCATGTGATCAAAATTTGGGTGGGCAACTGATTCATATTTATGATGGTTGCAGTGTTCCAGGATCATGTGATCTCCTTTTGCAACCTTTCTGACATGCAGAGTCAATGAGGAAGCCAGTTTCACTTAACAACCATGTTATTAATATAAAACTGCAGTGATTCACTTAACAAGGGTGATAAAAGGTCATAAAATGGGACAAAATTCACTTAACTGTTTCACTTAGCAACAGACATTTGGGGTCATAAGTTGAGAACTACCTGTACTGTAATTTAATCATAAAGTTGTATTCTTTCCTGCTTTTACTCCGTGCAATCTGCGTGTTTCAGGATTTTTAATACACTTTGTCTTGTCCCCAGTTTAATGTGGATAAGGAGGCTGGAGACCGGCAAATTTACCATCGTTATTGTATGGAGAGAGCTGCTGTCCACTGCACACATGTTTTTAGTACAGTTTCTCAGATCACAGCAGTAGAAGCTGAACATCTGTTAAAACGGAAACCTGGTGAGTTGCCTTAAAAGCAAAAAGATTGCTCTATGTGACAAGATCCTATCCAGTTTAAGTCTTCTTTGGATTTATGATTGTACCGAATAATATTACAAGGAAATAAGTTGCTTCGCATAGAATGCAGAATCTCAAGTGTTGTAGTTTTTAATGAAATTTTATAATCCTTAAACAATACTAATCAGATTGTTGGTGCAAGTCGTCCATTGAAGGTTGATGTTTAATCTTAGTTTCTTTCTTAGATAGAAAGAATGTCCCAATATAAAATAAGCCATTTTAAAATTCATTTTTAAAGTTCTGTAAAATATTTTTAATCTTAATAGGCACTGTGAGTTTTTGATTGCATCCAATGATTTTTTTAAAAATATCAGCCTGCTTTATTCTTTTTCAGACGAAAGAGTAGGATGTGGAGGAGGAGAATTTCTATTCTTGTTTGCAGCTAAGGCTATTAGTTCTGATTGGCTTGCTCCTTATGATATCACAAGACCACTCCCATTCCTTCTCCTTGGAGTCTGTTTTACCCCATCCATTCCTATACATTGAATCAGTTGCTGTCAAATGCATTGATCAATTGCATTTCCAAGGATATTTGAAAGCATCTGAGAAAACACCTGCTGTGGCTTACAGTTGCTATTTTTCTGCATAGATATCAAATTCAGAAACTTAAAGTTCTAAAACTCTCCCCACTTTTTACAAAACCCATCTCCATATGCATTCCATATCCAGATATTGTGACTCCTAATGGTTTGAATGTCAAGAAGTTCTCTGCTATGCACGAATTCCAAAACCTCCATGCCCAGAGCAAAGCTCGTATCCAGGAGTTTGTCCGAGGCCATTTCTATGGGTGAGTTATCATGAGCTTCACTTGCATCATATCAATTATAGCAGGTTGCCCTATGAAGTTGAAGTTTCCTAAGGAAAAAACCTGAAGCTAGTAGTACAAGCGTTGTAAGAATATGTATTAATTAAAAGCAAATGACCATGCTCCATTCATCTTTCACAATGCTGTTGTCAAAGCACACCTTCAAGTGTAAAGTGAAAGCTTAGAGTTCTTCCTTTTAAAAGAGCCCATGTGACTGTAGAAGAAGATGCAGAGATGGGGTGGTGGTGGAGTCAAGAGAGGAATTAGTGTGGAGTCATGTTGCCACAAATGATCCAAGTCCGCCCCCCCCCCCTTGAATTCTGTTGATTCTTGTGTAGCACCAATTTAGGCCTGACTGTTAGTTGATTAGATTCTTGTGTATAGGCATGAGCAATAAATCTTAGCTGAAATTTAACGCGTGGGTCTGATTTTCTCACCTCACAATGACTCAGTTTTCCTCTCCATTTTTTAGGCGAAATAAGTTTCCTTTCTGTTTGTGGAGACAGAAATGCCACTTTGATAGCATGCAAAAAGGAAAAATTGGATGAGAGAGGAGATCTAACAGGAAAGGCAGGATATAAATTAATGAAATAATTGACAATAAATAATTTTATTTATTCAAAGAAGATTAGGGGGGAATGAACAGATGTTTTTGCTCAAGGCTGGCAAAGTCAGATATTGAAGTACAGAAAAAAATTTCCAGGGTTCATATGGGAGAAAAATCATCATAAAGAATAAGTTTATAAATGACTAAATCAAAAACTACTGCTTTCTTATTCAGCTTATAGGCATCTGTACATTAATGGAAACGAGACTGCATTAGAAATACAGCTAATCCTCGATTTACAACAGGGGAAAATTTTTCGGTTCGGGCCATTTCGCCCTAACTGGTAGTAAAAAAATGCTACTGGTTCACCTGAACCGGTAATAAAAAAATGCTACAGATTTGGGCAAACTGGTAGTTCCGACGATCAGCTGTGCAACAATCAACTATGCTGTGCGATTTATATTCACTAGAAATCACGTGGCACAACTGATTGTTACACAGCTGATTGTCAGAAATTTTTAAAAACTTTTTATAGCATTTCTTTTACTACCGGTTTGACTGGTAATAAAAAAAATGCTTAAAAAATGCTTTAAAAAAAGTTCCCAATATCGCGCGGCAAAGCTGATTGTTGCACAGCTGATTGTTGAATGAATCCTTGTGGTTGTTAAGTTAGTAACACAGTTGTTAAGTGAATCTGGCCTCCTCATTGAATTTTCTGTCTAAAGGTTGCAAAAGGTCACATGATCCTGGGTCATTGCAACCACCATAAATATGAATCAGTTGCCAAGTGCCCAAATTTTGATTATGTGACCAGGAGGAGTTCTGCAATGGCTATAAGCATGGAAACTAGTCACAAGTCACTTGATGAATGGTTATAAGTTGAGTGCTGGCCTATAGAAATGATTTCAGAAGTGAAGTTTCACAGTCATTATTCCTGTATTTTAACCTTGCATTTTCATGCATATGTTCCCAAGGCAGTTGACTGTGGATCTGTATATGCTTCTGTTTTGTTCCCTTCATCTGTCACAGCTCTGACATTTTCCCTGTTCTTTTTCTCTTTTTTTCTTGTCCGCCACCTTTCTATTTTTATTGCACTGAAAACCTACAGAAGAGGCTCCATCTCTTTTTTTGTTTGTTTTTCCATTTTGCATTCATATTTTGCATGATGACTAATGTTACTAAATAATACCATTGCAATTGGAATTCAGGGAATTATTAAGACGTTCAAAAAAAGGATTTCAGCCAGCTGTGCAGAGTGTATGTGTGTGTGTGTGTGTGTGTGTATGTGTGTATATATATATATATATATATATATATATATATATATATATATACGCAGGTCTTGGCGTATTCGGGTCTTTTCCCGTGTAAGGTTGGAGTATCTTGGCGACGTTTCGTCACCAAGATAATCTCAACCTTACACGGGAAAAGACCCGAATACGCTAAGACCTGCATACCTGTACCTGTGAAAATCTATGAAAACATACACATATACATATGTACATACCAGTATACACACGCACACACCCGAGCCATTTTGAAATACACACAGACACATACACACACCGTTTTAAAACAATTGATTTTGCTGCATGTTACTAGGGAAGACTCACAACTATTTAAGTATTCACATTGATCCCATCCATTTAAAAAAGAAGATTTCCCAACAGTTTATTGGGAGGATTGCGTGATATTACCAGAAATTTATAAACATTGAAGGATGATTATATTCTGGTTCATACAGATTTGGAAAGTGCAAATTTAAACATCACACCCAACTTAATTTTGATTTCTTCTCACGTACAATAATTTCTGTTGAACATAGCAGTACTTGTTTCTCCATCTTGGGTGGGATGATGTTCCTCCACTCCCTATGGATTCCCTGAACTATTTTTGCACTGTTGTGGTTATTGATATAAGCAATGTTAATATTTCTAATTTACTAGTGCGCCTTTTGTATTTATTTAGCCAATTTATTTGTCTTGGCTGTCAGATTCACCATCACTGTGTGTTATTTTTCTAGGCACCTGGACTTCAACCTTGACAAAACTATTTTCTTCTTCATTGCTGGACGCTATGAATACTCCAACAAAGGAGCTGACATTTTCTTGGAAGCCCTAGCCAGGCTCAACTACCTACTAAGGGTGATTAGTTAAAATGGGTGCTAAAAAAGAACATAGATGTGAGAGATGGTGGGTAGACAATTAGGTGTGGCTGTGTTGAGATGGTGTGGCCTACAGCAACGCTAATTCTGACTAGAACAACTGTGTGTCTGAAGAATTAAATAGCCGTAGCCCAAATAATTTAGAGGTTGTTTTGGGATTTCTCTTCATGCTTACATTGTCGTGCAGATGAAAGACAATGGAAGGAATGACTACACAGGATACATGATATATGAAAGCAGGAATAATATATTGGAACTATTTCATATTACAAGCTGGCAGGAATGCTAATTGAATCATATCCCAAGAATACTCCACGAAAAGATATTTATAATAGGCAACGCCTAGTCTGGCCAACATCTTCCAATCTGGACAGCTGAGATATTCTTTCACGGACATCTCCCTTCAATCAAACTCTAGGAAAATGGAAAGGAAGAGAGAGGACATACTGAATTTCAGATCTATATTAGGTGTAGATGTTCATGCCATCTTTACTATCACTTAGCTGCATCCTTTCCTGGGGTTGCATCAGTGGTGAAATTCAATTTTTTTACTATCAGTTCTGTGGCTTGGTGGGTATGGCTTGCTGGGGAAGAATACTGCAAAATCTCCATTCCCTCCCCACTCCTGGGGGAAGGATATTGCAAAATCTCCATTCCGTCCCTATTCTGGGGCCACTCAGAGGTGGTATTTGCCGGTTCTCCAAAGTACTCAAAATTTCCACTACTGGTTCTCCAGAACCTGTCAGAACCTGCTGAATTTCACCCCTGGGTTGCATGATAGTTTCATGATTCTTGGAGATCCGTGAAGCTGTTAAAAGGACATCCCAGGAACATCCCTGATTTATCACTTTGTTCGCCCACTTTTCCTCATCTTGCCAAACATAGTCAGTTTTTACACCACTGTTCATTTATCAGCCTGGAACATGTGAGTGTCTGCTTTCTAACAAGCACCTCAGGACTCCTTAGGCTGTAAAACTAATGCAGCTGACTCATGGGAAACCAGCCACATAGTAGAAGGGAGTGGTGGGAGATGAATTCTAAAAAGCAAACTATGAGTTCAATTGATTAAACTCTCTTAACATGGGTCAGCTTATCCATTTCATACCCGGTTTTTGTTGGCTTCTCTCTCTGCAGGTGAATGGAAGCCAGATTACAGTGGTAGCATTTTTTATCATGCCAGCTAGGACAAACAATTTCAATGTGGAGACCCTAAAAGGCCAAGCCGTCCGGAAGCAGCTCTGGTGAGTTTGTGTCAGGTTCTGGATCTCATAAATCTGTCCTCTTAACAGGCTTCCTTAGGAATCAGGCAGTGTATTCAATGAAATAAGGATCCATTACACTGACCTTCCTGAGCAGGAAAATAAAATTGTCAAGTTCAGTGGATTTGGAAAGGATGTGCTGATACAAGGAACATCACTCAAATGTTATAGTTTTTTCTCTACACCAGTGGTCTCCAACCAGAGGTGGGTTTCTACTCGTTTGGACTAGTTCGGCCAAATAGGTAGTAACTCGGCTGGACACGCAGCTGAACTGGTTCTATCAGTGACACTGTAGGCGCCGCCATCTTGTCTTTTGCTTCTGCGCCTATGCAGAAGCAAATTTTTACTTCCATGCATGCGCATGTAGCACACAACAAGTAAGTGTGCGCATGAAGCGCGTCCTTGAGCAAACTGGCAGTAAAAGAAGCCAGAACCCACCCTTGGCTTGGATGCTTCTGCGCATGCGTAAACGAGCACAAGCAAACTGATAGCGCAGGGATTTGCAACCCACCTCTGTCTCCAACCTTGGCAACTTTAAGCCTGGAAGACTTCAAGTCCGCCAATCTTAAAGTTGCCAAGGTTGGAGATCCCTGCTCTATACAGATAGTTCTCAATTTACAACATTCATTTAGTGATCATTCAAAGTTATAAAGGCACTGAAATGTGCAACGTATAGCCAGTCTTTGCACTTAAAATGATCATAGCATTCCCCACAGACACGGTATGAAAATTTGGGCATATGGCAACTGGAACAAATTTACAATGCTTGCAGCATCCTGTGATGGCTATTTGCTATCTTCCTAGCAGGCTTCTGACCAGCAAAGTCAATAGGGGAACCAGGATTCACTTAACGACTGATTTACTAACAACTATAGTTATTAGCTGAATAACCATGGCAAAAAACAGTCATAAATTGGGCACAACTGGCTTAACGCCACCTTGTTTATCAATGGAAATTCTGGTCCTAATTGTGGTCGAGGAATACCTGCATGTAAATTAGAGGATTGCAAAGGTAAAATGGAGAATAGAATTGTTCTTAGGCTTTGTTTCACAAGTCCTTGACTTATAACCACAATTGAGCCCAAAATTTATGTTGCTAAGTGAAACGTTTGCTAAGTGCGTTTTAGTCCCTTTTATGACTTTTCTTGCCACAGTTATTAAGTGAATCACTGCAGTTGTTAAGTTAGTAACATGATTGTTGTGAATCTGGCTTTCCCATTGACTTTGCTTGTCAGAAGGTCGCAAAAGGTCATCACTTGATTCCATGACCCTGCAACCATCATAAATATGAGTCAGTTGCTAAGCGCCTAGATATTGATCATATGACCTTGGGCACGCTGCAACAATCGTAAGTATGAAAAACGGTCTTATTTCCCTTTTTTTAGTGCCATTGTTACTTTGAACAGCCGCTAAATGAATTTTATAAGTTGACTGCTACCTGTATACAGTCCAAACTATCACAAAGAGTACCGTATTTTTCAGAATATAAGACGCACCTTTTTCCTTCAAAAAAGAGGCTGAAAATCTGGATGCGTCTTATACACTGAATATAACATTTTTTGCCTCCTGAAACCCCACCCCCTTCACCAAAATGCTCGTGCATAGCTTGTAGGAGGTTTTCAGAGTGTTTCTGGGGGCTGGAGAGGGCAGAAATGCGCAAAAAATGGGCCATTTTTTGCTCAACTTTGCCCACCAGCCGCCAGGAGCACTCTATAAGCCTCCTAAAGGCTATTCATGGCCTTTTTTGACAAAAAAACAGGCCAATTTTTGCAAAAAAAAAAATGGGCTGATTTGTGCTCGTTTTTTGTTTCCCCCCTTGCCCCCGAGGAGCAGTCTACAAGCTTCCTAAAGGGTATTCATGGCCTTTTTTGGAAAAAAGAAAATGGGCCATTTTTGGGCGGTTTGAAGAGTGCAAAAACTTTTTTTTAATTTGACTCTTCAAAACTTGGTGGGTCTTATACTCCAAAAAATACAGTAAATGTTACGGGGCTAAAGCCTCTGGGTGAGACCCCTCCCTGTAAATTGCTGTGAGATTTTTTTTTAAAAAGGCTGGATAAAAATGCACAACATAGTAATAAAAGATTTCCATAATTCTCACCCATTTCAGCCTTCAGCTGTGCAGTTTATGAGTTACAGTAAAGTCCGTTCTTTTCCTGAAGAAATAGTAATATTGACATAGTCTTCTTCTTTTCTCCAGTCTGTTAGATCTGACTTAGCTCTTCTAGAAAAATCCCACAGCTGCTGGAAGCCATTTTTCCTAATCCTTGATTCAGAAGCATTCAAGGAATCCTAGGTTCCGTCACAAATCATAATTTCGTCCTCCCTTACCCTTCCCCCCCTTTTTTCTCTCCTTTTTTTAACTCTAGGGACACAGCCAATTCAGTGAAGGAGAAGTTTGGCAAAAAGCTGTATGAATCCCTCCTCGTGTAAGTCTCCTAGGCGAAGGCGAGAAGAAACATGATAAAGTGCTGAGCATCTGAGAATGGGCTGCTGGGTTGCCATGGTTACAGAGAATGGGAACTTAAGATACCTTCTCTTTCTCTTTGTGTTGTCTCTTCTAAGAAAAATGGATTTGATAGAAACCTATTTCAGAAATCTTGGTTCTGATATAAAAACCTGAATGCGCGTCCAAGTGTAAAGCAGTATTGTAAATGTTATTCATTAATTTCCACATTATTCACTGCTTGCCTGCCTGCTTTTCCAATTCAGGGGGAACCTTCCCGACATGAACAAAATGTTGGACAAAGAAGATTTCACAATGATGAAGAGGGCCATCTTTGCCACTCAGGTTTGGGACATGAAGAAAATGAGCCTTGAAAAAAAAATTGGTCAGAGTATTTGCACATGAAAAATGAATTTATTTCACATTAATAACACAGGTACTCCTCGACTTACAACCATTCATTTGGAGACAGTTCAAAGTTACAACACTGAGACTTCATACATATGATCTCTGATCAAAATTCAGGCACTTACCGTAATTTTCGGAGTATGAGACGCACCTTTTTCCCCTAAAAAAGAGGGTGAAAATCTGGGTGCATCTTATACACTGAATACAGCATTTTTGGCCTCCCGAAACCCTGCCCCCTTTGCAAAAACGGATGTGCAGAGGGTTTGGGAGGCTTCCAAAGTGCTCCTGGGGGTTGGGGAGGTCAAAACGGCCCGTTTTTTGCTCGTTTTTGTCCCTCACTCATCCCAGCCCCCAGGAGCACTCTACAAGCCACCCAAAACTCTGCATGCTCTTGTTTCGGGTTTTTTGTGTGTGCAAAAAATAAGGCTTACAGAGGGTTTGGGAGGCCTGCAGAGTAAAAAAAACTTTTTTTAAATTTACCTCTTCAAAACGATGGTGCGTCTTATACTCTAGTGCATCTTACAATCCGAAAAATACGGTAACAACTGGACTTAACAATAGTTGCAGCATCCTGGAATTGTGTGATGGCCATTTTCAACTTTCCCAGCCAGCTTCCAATAAAAGTCAATGAGGGAAGCCAGATTTGTTGTAACAGCTACACAATTCACTTAACAATTGCTGAGCTCTGCTTTACAACTGTAGCCAAAGAAAAAAAAGGTTGTACAATTGGGCACAACTCATAACCCCTTTGATTAGCAATTGGTCGTAAGTTGAGGACTACCTGTAACCATTTATTTATAAGAACTGCTCATCTCACGCAAAGATTCAGGGCAGCCAAGAGGCTGAGCTCTCTTAGAAGGACATCTTGCTAGGTGAGTGCTAGGTAATTCCTGGATTATATAGGTTGCTTTCATTCAGCCTCCCCATATTGGCTGTGTGGACTTCTGATTCTCAGGATTGTCAACAATGACCATTTTGGCTCTGGGGATAAAAAACATTCTTATGATTGAAGCAATATTAGAACAGAGATGAAAAGAAGGATATTGTGCTACTTAATTAAGATTCCTTGGTTTAAGATACCTTGATTTCTAAACTTGTCTTAGAAAAAAGAAAAAGATGAATAATGTTTGGGTTTGAGGAAGGATTTTGTGTTTTGTATAAAATAACATTTAATCCTACCTGCCCTTCCTCTCTCTCTCTAGTTTAGAATAGAATAAAGTAGAGTAGAATAGAATAGAATTCTTTATTGACCAAGTGTGATTGGACACTTACAGCTCAGCCTCTGGTTTACCATCTCTGCACTTAGCAGAGAATATTCCAATAAAAAGTCAATATAAACTAGAATATTCCAATATAAGGTCAAAAACACCATATTGATATGTGTGGAGCGGGGAGAGCTGATTTTCTTTCCTGGGCTTCTAAATGAGGAATAAGATCCCCCAGAAATATGGACATCACCTGCTGTCCTGGGGTTCCAGAAGGCCCTTAAAATCTAGTTAGTTCTCAGGCCTGGATTCGCGTGTCTGGGAAGCCCCTATAATGTTTTGCATTCTGCTTTTATTGGTATGGTTGTTTCTAATCTGGGCTTTCATGTATTTCTTTTGTGTGTTTCTTAACGCTTTTCAATTGTTTTTTTTAAATATATTATAACACCATCCAGAATCAGCTAGAGTGAATGGCAATAAGAAATGTGATTAAATAAATATACACTGATATATGTAAGATTCCTAGTGATAAATTCTGCACAGGCCCTAAATACACTTCATATAATCTGTGATTAGACAGGAAATCCAGTCTTCACTCAGAAAACATAAGAGGAAAGAGAAAGAGAGTGATTCCTTCAGGTAACTGTAATATGTTGTCCTGCCAGATTTACTCAGAAGGAGAAGCAGAAAAACATAGAAGCCATCTTGGATTCAATTTAATGTGTGAATTACAGGCTTTGTTTCTCTTCCAGACTTAAGGCTTTAAATCTGAGCTGTTAACATCTGTCTGGGTTTTTTTTTTCTCCTTTTCAATCAGCGTCATTCTTTCCCCCCAATCTGTACTCACAATATGCTGGATGATTCTACCGATCCTATTCTCAACACCATCAGACGCATTGGTCTCTTCAATAGCAGTGCCGACCGTGTCAAGGTGAGTAACAGATGCCTGTCCATGCCAGGTGAGGGGAGATATTTGCCATATTGTATTTTTAGAAGAGTTTTAAAATATTATAATTTTTTACCATTTTTAAGAAGATGCTGGAATATTTAGTGCCTGGTTTTATCTATTAATTTTTGTCTCTTAATTGTCCTGCCCCATATTTTATTTATTCTTGCAAATCTAGAAGTTCAGACTTTTAATAAGCCAAAATGATTGAATGGTAAAGTCTATTCCGAATTTCCTGTGCTATCATTTTTAAAATTCAGGCTTTTTTCTTTTAGTCTTGGTGTCTATAGTCGCTGTAAATAATACTAAGAATTTTTAGTAGTTGCAGTTTAGATATATGTCCAATGTATTTTAAATGTTTTATTGTAATTGTGGTATATGGCCATATTTTACTATGTTTTATAGTTGCTGTGATGTTATTTTTCCTTTTCATCTTTTGCCCTTATTCCTAAAACAAAAGTTAAGTTTAGCAGAATCTTTGTACTTTCAGTTTTGTTTTTAACTATTTATTTCCATGAAATATATTATTTTTTAAAAGGATCCTGCTTAATCCCCTACAGACTCATGAATTGAATCCTAGGTAGCAGCGTAAATTTGAATCAGCTAATATGAACAGACATAAAAATACACATGGACAAAATGGTATAGAATTTTAAGGATAGCTCTGCTTACAAAGGCAGATTTCCAAATGTATCCTCACTATACCACTACTGTGTTTTATGGCTTTTTTATAATTATTCATAATAGTATTGCATGTAGTTCTTGACTTATAACCACAATTGAAGCTACCACCTCTATTGCTAAGCAAGATAGTTGAGCTTTACCTCATTTTATAGCCTTTCTTACAGCAGTTGTTAAGTGAATCACTGCAGTTGTTAG